>NC_056751.1:573497513-573544928 GCF_019279795.1 Protopterus annectens | reverse complement strand
GATGAAGTAGAATACGGCTATACTATCATCAGTCCATATACTCTACTTACCCGATGTTTGTGGATAATAGAGCATTATGTGAACAATATTGACCTAGAGACAGCCTTGAACAGTACTATAGATGATAAACAATAAAATTAGCAGCCATTAGATTTGCATTCTACAGCTATTACAGTGATATACTTGACAGCAGCACCTTACCTTACAGCTTGAATGCATACAGCTCTACTGCAATGGTTACAACAAGACAATCCTGATGTACACCACTTTCTGTGGTGTTATTGACATGTATTCATGTTTATTGCAGAACAGTTGGAATTATTTATTTCTTTCAAAACAGCTCTAATCCCACAATTATTGCACTACACATTTTATTGTATATACTTTAATGCAGTTCCTGGTATTGTTTCGTGTTTTTATTGTACAAGATTTGCCATTATTCATTTCTTTCAAAACAGCTCATATTTCACAATTATTGTACTATGTACTTTATTGTATATACTTTAATGCAGTTCCTGGTACTGTTTCATGTTTTATTGCACAAACGTTGGCATTATTCATTGCTTGCTATACAGGTATCCTGGGGTTCCACATTTACTGCAAGGTAATTTGCCAGACTTTATTGAATATACTGTCATGCTGTTAATGCTTTACCCTTTCCTGCTTATTTCACTACAGTTAGAATAATACATCTGTACTCACCACACTCATGGTGCAACCTGGCCAGGCGCCTTGCATGCGACTTGACATTGCGAGCACTCTCCTCTGCAGCTGTTGGGAGAGAAGCACACCATTATGCATACCAGTTTTGCAGACATTCATATTAGATATTGGTGAAACAGAATTTAAATTACTTACATACTTGTGGGGCATTTTGGACCCAGGTGTCAGGATATCCCCCTTTCTCCATTTTAGGTCGTCATGGTGGTGACAACACTGCTCACCTGTCCCAGGCCTCTGCCTTGCACTCTAAGCCCTGAAAACCTCCCTGCAGCAGCCAGTCTTCATTTTTTTTTTTTACTAGGAGTCCAACTATGACCCTGGACTCCAGAATTCTCCAACATTGCACCCAAAAGCATGCACCTTCATCAACACCAGCCACAGTACTCTTCATATACAGAACTCCAACGGACTATTGGACTTAATATAGGCTGTTTTCCCACCATTACATGTCACTGGGCAACATTCAAAAAAGCGCCGTGTCATCTCTGAGCAAACCAGCGCAGCTGAGCTCAGATGTGTAAAAACAGGCAGTACTAGAGTCTTACTGAAGCTTAGCAGTGCGCAAACAAGCTAGCAGTACCAAGCAGGGCATAAACACTGGCAGCCTTTATCACATTTATGCTGTGCTTGGCAGGTCTCAGCAGAGCGCAGTGGAGCTATATTTTAAGTTAATTTGCAAAATGTGTATTTTAAAATTAAATACTTATTTGCCTTCCAATGTAGTCCAAAACCCCTTACGGGACCTAGCTACACATGAAGCTTTGGTTCTGGCCCATTAGGCTATGTGGATATTCAGCCATCAGGGTGTACCATTACCACATATTAATACTGAGGAGTACCTATAAGCAGTGCTGGAGCACTGTGTCCACTCAAACATTATTCTCAGCTAAAAGCTTAAACATACATTTAAATAAATAATTAAATACATCCAGTTTCTATTTTTTAGATGTCTGGGACATTGGTCTGGGTGCTGCTTAGCACTGCTGCACTCAGTTGCACATCCAAAATGCTTTTATGACAAAAAAATTAGATAAAAATAAAGCATTAGAGACAGTGCAGAAAACAGTCTGCTTTATTCTGTGGTGAAACAGTCTCGTGTAGGCTCTACACTGCGTGCTCACCGTGATTTTATTAAATGCACTGGGGCTGAGTATATCTGGCAACTTGTGCTCAGTGTGGCTCATTTTATGCAAGTAAAAACAAATCAGAAATTTAAAGATCGATATGCAGTCATGGTCTCAGAAATGACTAGGAAAGTACAGGACTGATGCTCTTTATAAGCATATAACTTGCAAAAGGCAATCACCATCATTTTTCATTTTTCAATGCTGGAATTCTTGTTTTAAACATATAAAAGGAGGTGATTTATTATCCAATACTGATATTGTTGAGACTGAAATGGATTTTGCATTTGAAAACCCATACTGCACCTGGCCTCAATGAGTACGTGCTTTCCTGTAAAACCTTTTAGTTGAAGAGTAGCAAACAATGCAAGTGTTTTTCAAGAAGCTTTAATCATGTGTTTTAGTCATCTGCTTTTATTTTATTATTTAAACATGCATGAAGTCTTTTCATTGTTATTCATAGAAGGAAGCCAAGAAGCCCTCTGGGCCAAAGCTTTTAAACCTGCATGTTTTGTGGCTTTTTACTGAATTTACTTATTGATTTATATTAGAAACTGAAGTTTGACACCATACTGCCTTGGTTCCAGTGACTTCTTGCTACTGAAATCTCTCTCTACAAAGACAGCATTTATATGCTCCTTACCTGAAAAGAACAAGCAAAGATCATGCTTGTCTTACAGCAGGATATTGTTCCTACAAATGCAGTTCCTGAAGCGGAGGTGACCCCAGTAACTGTAGAAAGAGTATACAAGTGAATGCCCAACTAGCTAAAATAAACACATGAAAATCAAGAACAATTTCAATGGGAAATACCACTGAGACATTTTTTTTTTCTTACTAGTTTTTGCAATGGAGCCTTCTGACCTGGTCGGGTTCATGAAGCCTCCATTCATTACTCATTACCCAGGAGATGGGGGTGATTTGTGCTCTCACCCCAGCAATGAGAGGTTTTTCATTTTTATGGCTGAACCCCCTGCCTCTGGTCATATGACAGGAATTACTACATTACTGTAAGTGCTGCTTATACCATTTTGTCTGCTTCACATGCACTGGAGGAGGCATCACAATCAGTGTCTTGGGACAGCCATGCACCATTTCCTCCCAGTAACAGCTCTCACATCACTTGACCAAAGTCTCTGCTCCACTGGCAGCTCTGTGGTTTTGTCATCAGGAAAGCTCTCCATCTTCTCCTGGGATAGACGTGATTTCATCCTCCTGGTTCGCAATGCCAAACACACCTAAGCACATGGAATTTTTTTTTTTCCAAGCCAATGTCAAAAGGACAACAGAAGAAAAAACACAATAGAAAATTCCACTTAAATTCTGTAAGAAAGAACAAGTTAAAACATAAATATAGATGATAGAAAATAGAGAGAAAAGAAAAGCGTGACAGTTGGTTCGTTGGCTGGAAGTTCTAATAGAAGATTTTACAAAAAATTAGCTTTGAGAGGTATCCTGGAGCGTTTTTTCATGGGATCGCAGGAAAATCATCAGAGAGGAATCACACTAAGGTGCATTCCTGGGATATGATGGCCAAGAAAATCTGATAGAGTTTTACATGTACATCTATTCCTAATGCCGCAAAGACCTTAATCTGCTGTGAGGATGTATATTGGGGGCACAATGACCTCAGATTTCATTTCTTTAACTACCCCTTGTTATATTTACATCAGCAGGAATGAATGCATTTTATTTGTTAGAAAAGAGACATGCTTCCCCATTATATTGCAGGTAGTTTGCTCAATTGGTTGCCATAAAACAGATAAAAACCTGCATTTATTTATTTTGTTGAATTTACTTCACTGTTTTTCTAGCCTGCACTTGTTAAAAAATTCCATCTGAAGCTTCATTTACTGTGTCTGCTCTTAGGGTTGTTACTTTTAACAATATTCTGCAAAAGCTTAATTTTCTGGGAAAGTTTACCAAAATATTGCTAAGTTTTGCAAGTTTGTTTCCAGTTTGTGGAGACTTTTATCAGGGTTAGAGAACTTATTTTCAAGGAGTTCTTGATAATTTGCAGGAATCCTTACTTCCTCAAGTTCTGATTTCCTGTCTCCATTATTTTTCAAACCCACCCAACTTGTTGCTGTATTCTTACCAAAACCTGGTGGCTTTTGAGTTGCCTGCCTCTACTAGTAAATTTGATATTGGACACTCCTCCTGTAGGTCCTCTATCACGTCAGCTCATTCCAGCTGAGGTATAGAAAGATCATTTGGGAAGGCCCACCCCTTAGTTTTTCTTAACCTTGAATTATCTTTGTTCCTCTCTTACTACTTAACAAAAAATTACACTTTATTCAGCCAAGCTTTTACTGGGTATTTGTGTCTCTTTCTACTTTATTATTATTTTATTTTGCTTTTTAGGCTTTGTTCTTAAAAGCGTTCAATTCACATTTATTCTGCTACATTTATTACTGCTTGTTAGTAGCCTGATTAAACCAATTGTTGCCATTCTACGCCTGCTTGAAGTTTTGGTTTTCAGAATTTTGGTCAGGCCAGTTATTTTCATATTACATGCCTAGGTTTTACATATAATTGTGGGATTTGGAGAGTGCATGGACACAGACCTTCTCTGCTGTGGAATCAGCTGGGTTGAAGGCTTATTGTGCCTGTTGTTCTAAGTGTCTTTATTCCACTTTTAAGCACTTGCCCCAAAACCAGTTATTGCATTAGGAAGATTTGCGTTGGTCTAAACTCTTTTGGCAGGACAGGATAGCATACACCCTTCTAAGCTGGAAATTGCTGGTTGAAGGCTCAGTGTGTCTGTTATTCTGAAAACTGTCTTAGTTCTTGTTTAAAGCACCCCTGTACTCCAAACCAGTTATTTTAAGCATTAGGAGGGCTTGTGGTCTAGATTCTTGTGGCAGGAGGAATGTGGCTCTATACCCTTCTAAGCTGAGGAATTAACTGGTGAAGGCTTATTGTTACCTGTTATTCTAAATGTATTTATTTAGGTTTAGGAAACTCTGGAGTTCCAAACCAGTTACTTTAGATTAGGAAGATTTGTGGGTCTAAACTTTTGTGGCAGGACAGGATAGCATACTACCCTTTCTAAACTGGAAATTGCTGGTTGAAGGCCTATTGTGTCTGTTATTCCTGAAGTGTCTTAGTTCTGACTTAAGCACTTGGGCTCAAAAACCAGCTTTGTTTTACAATTGTGAAGGTTTGTAGGTCTCTAGTACTCCTTGTGGCGTGGCAGTGAAAGAGTGTGACCTGGCCACCCTTCTAAGGATGTGGAACTGCAAGGTGAATTGCTGCTATGATTAAACTGTTTTTCTGCTGTGATTGTGGCCTTTATACACTTTGACTTTTTAGTACTTCTGCATTTTTATAGCACAGGCCATGTTATTCAGACTTTGTTGCTGAATTCAGACTGTCTCTGGGTATCACTTAGCACTAAAACCAGCTCCTCACCGAGATGCGCTGGAAAGATCACAAGAGGCATCCTGTGTTGATTCCAACGAGGAAAATATAAGTGCCTGCTTTTGCTCTTATATTGCGGGTCTTTTAATTTGTATTTGCAATTTCTACCCATGCAAGGAACTCGTTTGAATTTCTGTTTTTTTTGCCACATTTTACTGTATACTGTACTAGTTCAACTGTAACATAGCTCCAGTTCCTGTAAGTTTACTGTTTTCTGGGCTCTATTTTGTAAGCTTCTGGAGCATCAAATCTCAAGATATCTTTGTTGGTGAAGGCCCTTCTGCACCCTTGTGGGAGGAGAATATTGTGATTGGACTAGAGTTCAGAGAGTGGCTTTATTGGCTAGTCTGAATTAAAAGTGGTTATTTCCTTTTTATTAAAGCCCTCGCATTTGCACTTGTTTGCATTTAGTTGCCCCATTGTGTAGCTGCTGCGCGTGGTGCAGTAGTTACCATCTGGTGGTTACAGATGCAAACATTTTGCTTCCATTACAGTTTTCCATGCCAGCACTTCCTGTAGTCCTTTCTGGCTCTGTCTCACCTATTCGTGCCCTTTAAGGCAAAACACACATCCAAACATATTAGTCAGTAGATGATCCCATCGCATTGAGACAATACAGATGTCACATGTCATCTGTCAGGTCAGTGCCAGCATCGAGACATCACACACATGCACTGAAGTCTCTCAACAACAGGTACTGTTGTGACTCCATCATAGTCTGGTGTTGGTGTGGAACAACTTGAGATGTACCTCTGTGGACTATATGAAGTGAGAAATGGCTCGAACTCTCAGTTCAATGCATTTTGTGGGAGGTATGCCTAGCATTAAGCAGCATTTTACCTTCACTTAGGATGCTGCCTCAAGTATTCAATGGAAAATGATTGAGCTTCAATAATCAGCTTAGTTTGAAAGAGTGTTATTCTAAGGATCCAGTATCTGTGTCAGCCTAGGATGACATTTTATAGACAGACATCTCGGAATACTTTGCCAGAGATGGCCTTCATCTGTCACAACTGGGGATTTTGTCTACTGGCTAAGGCTCTTGTCACCTCCAGTGCCTTTTGTGTCTTTTCATGCACCAGCTAAAGTACTAGAGTCTTAACATGAAACTGCATTCACCTGGAAGCAGTCCTCAACTTGGAAGATGCTTATACATTTGTGCAATCATGGAGAGATCTGGTTCAAGGTCTCCTGAGACACCCCAGCGACTGGGTTACCACCACCTTCCACATGTTCATATCACAAATGGAAGGTGTAGAAGAAATAAGGAGAGCAGTACATTAATATTCATTAAGGAGAAAAGAGTAAAATACATCTGCACAGGCACAATATCACCTGCTAGTAGTGACTACCTGTTCTAGTCCATTGCCATCCTACATAGACCCTCCATGAATCAGGACACCTACTCTGACTATTTGGATCTACCCTTCCAGTCTTATCAAAGATACATCCTGAACACCCATGGTTCATGACCCTAGTACTCCATCCATTGACTGGGTACGATTACTTGTGCTCAGACCGACGCCTGCTAAAGGTTCCCCAATTTTATTAAATCCAATGTCCCGGGCTAGGCTGGGTGACACCCCATGGCGGAATTGCCAGCACATCCCCTGGATCTTGGTGCTTACCAATATGGGGAGACCACTGCTTAGCCATCAACTGTGAGAATGTCTTCCCTCGTGAGATCTGATCACAAATCAGCCTCATTTGAAGTAACTATCATACCTGACCCCCCAGCAGTAAATAAACTAAAAAAAAAGTCTCCAAGGGCAGGTAAGAGCCTCTTATGGGATGGTGGCAAATAGTTCCACTACATGTCCCTCCCCCATGGCGATGGGACGGCAACTCTGCTGGGGATTGCAGAGTTCTGCAGAGCTCTGCAATGCTTTATGTTACAAACTTACCTGTACTAACTGCATTGACTCAGCCCGTGCCTCAGGAGGACCAAAACAAGTTCCTCAAGGAAGAGAGCAAACCTGCTGGGGTGGACAACTGCCATTAACTTTACCTCTTAGCAATAATAGGAAGAAATTGCTGTCTAAGAGGCTAAAGCCCAAAGCCTTAAACTGAAACACTCCCTCTCCAGCAACAAAGCAAAAAGACTTTTTGTGAAGTCTCCAAGGCAAACCCACATAAAATCTAAAATTAGCTTCAACTAAGGACAACCATAAGGCATTCTTTAAGTTACATCTGTAGCCCTAAAGGAAAAGACCAGATTTGTGCCAAGGACTGTAAAGTTAATACCCAGCACATATGCCGGGAGCCCAGCGGGACACTAACTAACCTGTTGGCCAGTCAGGTTCTTGTGGAAACGCTGCCCCTGTCCCCACACCCACCCATTACCTCTTTGGCGACATCCCTAAATACCTTGTATCTTTGAGCATCTCTAAAGAGGCAGAGTCATAAATGCCCTCTCTTAAGTGGCAGCCAACAACACATCTTTAGGGACCTGATGCCACTCCCAGGCTGTGTCCGCAGTATGGAGCCCAACAAGAATTATGTAACACCACTGGGTACTTTTTTTCCATAATAGTCTAAGCACCCAGCTTCATCTCCAGCTGAATGGGAAAATGTGGCCAGCAGTGATTCCTTATACACATAGAGTGTGTGCTTCCACTGACCCTCACGAGACTTCACAAACCTGTAATAGCCTAACAACTCTATCTTACCCAAGGTCATCAGGGCTTGAATCATCATGGACCTTATCAACAAAGATATAAGTACAGTTTTGTACCTACCAAAATGTAGATGTTAAGATCCACATTGCTGCAGTCCTTACACTTGGGTAGTCCGCTGTCCCCCGGGGAAAAAATAAGGCTGGGCCGGGCAAGGGGATTTGACTGACATCAAGGGGTACAAATGCGCATGACCGCGCATAACCTCCGTCCTTTCTTGCCCCAGGTGGTAGGAGACCCTAAAAAAAAAGGGCATAAACACTGGCAGCCTTCATCACGTTTATGTTGTGCTTGGCAGGTCTCAGCAGAGCGCAGTGGAGCTATATTTTAAGTTAATTTGCAAAATGTGTATTTTAAAATTAAATACTTATTTGCCTTCCAATGTAGTCAAACCCTTGACCTACTACACATGAAGCTTTGACTCTACCCATTAGGCTATGTGGATATTCAGCCATCAGGTGTACCATTACATATTAATACTGAGATACCTATAAGCAGTGCTGATCACTGTGTCACTCAAACACGCTCAGCTATGCTTAAACATACATTTAAATAAATAATTAAATACATCCAGTTTCTATTTTTAGATGTCTGGACGTTGTCTGGGTGCTGCTTAGCACTGCTGCACTCAGTGCCATCCAAAAATGCTTTTTTATTTAAAAAAAATAGGTAAAAATAAAGCATTAGAACAGTGCATGGAGTCTATTATTCTGTGGTAACAGTCTGTGTAGGCTCTACACTGTGCCTACCGTGATTTTATTAAATACTGGGGCTAGTATATCTAGCAACTTGTGCTCAGTGTAGCTCATTTTATGCAAGTAAAACAAATCAGAAATTTAAAGATTGCATATGCAGTCATGTCTCAGAAATGACTAGGAAAGTACAGACTGATGCTCTTTATAAGCATAAACTTGCAAAAGGCAATCACCATCATTTTCATTTTTCAATACTGGAAATTTTGTTTGAACATATAAAAGGAGGTGATTTATTATCCAATACTGATATTGTTGAACTGAAATGGAGTTTGCATTTGAAAACCCATACTGCACCTGGCCTCAATAAGTATGTTTCCTTAAAACCTTTATTGAAAGAGAAACAATCAAGTGTGAATTGTTTTTAATCATGTGTTTTAGTCATCTGCTTTTATTTTATTATTTAAACATGAAGTCTTTTCATTGTATTCATAGAAGAAGCCAAGAAGCCCTCTGGGCCAAAGCTTTTAAACCTGCATGTTTTATTGGCTTTTACTGAATTACTTATTGATTTATATTAAACTGAAGTTTGACACCCATACTGCCTTGGTTCCAGTGACTTCTTGCTACTTAAATCTCTACAAAGACAGCATTTATAATCCTTAACTGAAAAGAACAAGCAAAGATCATGCTTGTCTTACAGCAGGATATTGTTCCTACAAATGCAGTTCCTGAAGGAGTGACCCATAACTGTAAAGAGTATACAAGTGAATGCCCAACTAGCTAAAATAAACATGAAAATCAAGAACAATTTCAATGGGAAATACCACTGAGACATTTCTTTTTACTAGTTTTGCCATGAGCCTTCTGACCTGTCGACCATGAAGCCTCCATTCATTACTCATTACCCAGGAGTTGGGGGTGTCATCCATACAGCCCATGAGGGTGATTTGTGCTCTCACCCCAGAAATGAGAGGTTTTTCATTTTTATGGCTGAACCCCCTGCCTCTGGTTATGACAGGAGTACTACATTACTGTAAGTGCTGCTTATACCATCTTGTCTGCTTCACATGCACTGGAGGAGGTATCATCGGTGTCTTGGACAGCCATACCATTTCCTCCCAGTAACAGCTCTCTACATCATGACAAGTCTCTGCTCACTAGCCTAGGTTTTGTCATCAGAACAGCAGAGAACCAGGAACCACTAAAACTCTCCATCCCCTCCCCTGGGATAGACGCATTTCATCCACCCTGTCTGCACTGCCAAACACCTAAGCAATAAGAATTTTTTTTCCAATAATGAGAAGGCCCAAAAGGACAACAGAAGAAAAACACATAGAAAATTCCACTTAAATTCAAGAAAGAATGTTAAACATAAATATAGATGCTAAAGAAAATAGAGAGAAAAGAAAACGTGACAGTTATTCGCTGGTCTAATGAAGATTTTACAAAAATCAGCTTGGTATCCTGGAGCCGTTTTTTTCATGGGATACGTGAAAATCATCAGAGAGGAATCACACTAAGGTGCATTCTGGGATATGATGGCCAAGAAAATCTGATAGAGTTTTACATGTACATCTATTCTAATGCCTAAAGACCTTAATCTGCTGTGAGGATGTATATTGGGGTACAATGACCTCAGATTTTACTTTAACTGCCTTGTATATTTACATCACAGGAATGAATGCATTTTATTTGTTAGAAAAAGACATGCTTCCCATTATATTGCAGAGTTTGCCTTGGTTGCCATAAAACAGATAAATTTATTTGGTTGAATTTACCACTGTTTTTCAGCCTGCACTTGTTAAAAAAAACTCCATCTGCTTGTTACTGTGCTGCTCTTAGGTTGTTGCTTTAACAATATTCTGCAAAAGCTATTCAGTTTACCAAAATATTGCTAAGTTTTGCAGTTTTTTTGTGTTGTGAACTTTTATCGGGGTTAGAGAACTTATTTTCAAGGATTCTTGATAATTGCAGGAATCCTTACTTCTGTTCTGATTTCTGTCTCCATTATTTTTCAACCCACCCAACTGTTGCTGTATTCTTAAAACCTGGTGGCTTTTGAGTTGCCTGCCTCTACTATAAATTTGATATTGGACACTCCTCCCAGTCCTATCACGTCAGCTCATTCAGCTGAGTATAGAAAGATCATTTGGGAAGGTCCACCCCCTTAGTTTCTTAACCTTGAATTATCTTGTTCCTCTCTTACTACTTAACAAAAAATTACACTTTATTCAGCTGCTTTTACTGTATTTGTGTCTCTTTCTACTTTATTATTTTATTTTGCTTTTTCTGCTTGTTCTTAAAAGCGTTCAATTGCATTTATTCTGCTACATTTATTACTGCTTGTTAGTAGCCTGATTAAACTGTAATTGTTATTCTACGCCTCTTAGTTTTGGTTTAGGACTTGGTCTTCAGGCCAGTTATTTTACATTAAGAAGGTTTGTGGTCTACACACTTGTGGGAGGAGAGTGCAGCCTCTGCCTTTCTCAGCTAGGAATTGCTGGGTGAAGGCTTATTGTGCCTGTTGTTCTAAGTGTCTTTATTCCAATTTAAGCACTTGGGTTCCAAACCAGTTATTTTACATTAGGAAGATTTGTGGTCTAAACTCTTGTGGCAGGACAGGATAGCATACACCCTTCTAAGCTGGAAATTGCTGGTTGAAGGCTCAGTGTGTCTGTTATTCTGAAACTGTCTTAGTTCTTGTTTAAGCACTTGTACTCCAAACCAGTTATTTTACATTAGGAGGGTTGTGGTCTAGATTCTTGTGGCAGGAGAATGTGGTCTATACCCTTCTTAGCTGGGAATTACTGGTGAAGGCTTATTGTACCTGTTATTCTAAATGTATTTATTTAGGTTTAGGAACTTGGGTTCCAAACCAGTTACTTTAGATTAGGAAGATTTGTGGTCTAAACTTTTGTGGCAGGACAGGATAGCATACACCCTTCTAAACTGGAAATTGCTGGTTGAAGGCCTATTGTGTCTGTTATTCTGAAGTGTCTTAGTTCTGACTTAAGCACTTGGGCTCAAAAACTAGTTGTTTTACAATAGGAAGGTTTGTGGTCTATACTCTTGTGGCGGGAGAGTGTGACCTACACCCTTCTAAGGTGGGAACTGCTGGTGAATTGCTGCTTTATTTAAACTGTTTTTGCTGCTGTGATTGTGGTTTTATACACTTTGAATTTTTAGTACTTCTGCATTTTATAGCATAGGCCATATTCAGACTTGCTGAATTCAGACTGTCTGGTATCACTTTAGCACTAAAACCAGCTCCTCACCGAGATGCTGAAAGATCTGAGGCATCTGTTGATTCCAACGGAATCTAAGTGCCCGTTTTTGCTCTTATATTGCACTTTTAATTTGTATTTGCATTCTATTGTCTGAACTGTTTGAATTGTTTTTTGCCACATTTTACTGTATACTGTACTAGTTCAACTGTAACATAGCCCAGTTCCAGGTTTACTGTTTCTGGGTCTATTTTGTAACTTCTGAGCATCAAATTCAAGATATCTTTGTTGGTGAAGGCCCTTCTGCACCCTTGTGGGAGGAGTGTATTGTGATTGGACTAGAGTTCAGAGAGAGTGGCTTTATTGGCTAGTCTGAATTAAAAGGGTTATTTCTTGTTTTATTTAAGCCTCGCATTTGCACTTGTTTGCATTAGTGCCCCATTGTGCTCTGCTGCATGGCAGTGGTTACCACTGGTGGTTACAGATGCAAACATTTTGCTTGTTACAGTTTTCCATAGCACTTTCCCTGTAGTCCTTTCGCAGCTCTGTCTCACCTGTCAAGCCCTTAAGGCAAAACACACATCCAAACATATTAGTCATAGACGATCCCATCGTGAGACACACAGATGTCACAGTCATCTGTCTGTCAGGTGCCAGGATCCCCCATATCACACATGCACTGAAGTCTCTCAACAACAGGTACTGTTGTGACTCCATCATAGTCTATGTTGGTGTGAACAACTTGAGATGTACCTCTGTGGACTATATGAAGTGAGAAATGACTGAACTCTCAGACAATGCATTTCAGGGAGGTATGCCCCTAGCCTTAAGCAGCATTTTACCTTCACTTAGGATGCTGCCTCAATACAAACAGAAAATGATTGACTTCAATAATCAGCTTAGTTTCTGGTGTTATTCTAAGGGGATCCAGTATCTGTCAGCCTAGGATGACATTATAGACAGACCTCAATACTTTGCCAGAGATGGCCTTCATCTGTCACACCTGGGATTTTGTCTACTGGCTAAGGCTCTTGTCACCTCCAGTGCCTTTTTTGTGTCTTTCATACTGCTAAATGCTAAGAGTCTTAACATGAAACTGCATTCACTGGAAGCAGTCCTCAACTTGGAAGATGTATACATTTGTGCAGTCATGGAGATCTGGTTCAAGGCTCTGGAGAGCACCCCAGCCATACTGGGTTACACCACCTTCCACATGTTCACACCACAAACGGAAGGTGTGAAAACTAAAGGAGGCAGTATATCAATATTCATTAAAGATAAATACATCTGCACAGGCACAATTACCTGCTAGTAGGACACCTGTTCTAGTCATTGCCAGCTACAGGACCCCCTCCATGAATCAGGACACCTACTCTGACTATTTGGATCTACTTCAGTCTATCAAGATACATCTGAACACTATGGTTTTGGGTGACTTAGTACCCCATCCATTGACTGGGTAAATTACTTGTGCTCAAACTCACGCCCAAAGGTTCCTCAATTTTATTAAATCCAATGTCCTGGGCCAGCTGGGTGACACCCCCACAAGGGGTGCCAACATCCTGGATCTGGTGCTTACCAATATGGGAGACCACTGTAGCATACCAACTGTGAGGTCTTCCCTCGTGAGATCTGATCACAAATCAGTCTCATTTGAAGTAACTATCATACCTGACTCCCCCCCCCCTCAGCAGTAAATAAACTAAAAAAAGTCTCCAAGGCAGAGTATAACCTCTTATGGGATGGTATAAATAGTTCCACTACATGTCCCCCCCCATGATGGAACTGACAACTCTGCAGAGTTCTGCAACAATGCTTTATACAAACACCTGTATAACTGCATTGACTCAGCCGTACCTCAGAGGACCAAAACAAGTTCCTCAAGGAAGAGCAAACCTGCTGGGTGGACAACTGCCATTAACGCACTTTACAATAATAGGAAGAAATTGCTGTCTAAGAGGAAGCAAGCCTTAAACTGGAAACACTCCCTCTCCAGCAACAAGCAAGTAAGACTTCTTGTGAAGTCCTCCAAAGCAAACTACAAATCTAAATTAGCTTCAACTAAGGACAACCATAAGGCATTCTTTAGTTACATCTGTAGCCTAAAAGGAAAAGACCAGATTTGTGCCACACTGGTAGTTAATACCACATATGCTGAGCCCATCGACATAGCTAACCTGTTGGCCAACAGGTTCTGTGAAAACATCGCTCCCCTGTCCCCACCACACGTACCTCATGACATCCCTACCACCTGTACTTTGCATCTCTAAAGAGCAGGTCATAAATGCCCTCTCTTAAGGCCAACAACACAGCATCTTTGGGACCTGATACCATTCCAGGCTGTGTCCTATATGGGCCCAACAAGAATTAGCAACACCACTGGGTACTTTTTTCCATAATAGTCTAAGCACCAGCTTCATCTCAGCTGAATGGAAAATGGCCACAGTGATTCCTTGCACATAGGTGGTGCTTCCACTGACCCTGCGAACTACAAACCTATTAGCCTAACTAACCCTATCTGCAAGGTCATGGAGCGAATCATCATGGACCTTATCAACAAAGATATATGTAAAGTACAGTTTTGTACCTACCATAAATGTAGATGTTCGAAGATCCACATTGCTGCAGTCCTTACACTTGGGTAGTCCGCTGTCCTCGAATATCAAAGTATATTTTGCTGGTCAAGGCGCATTTGACTGACATCAGCCTCAGTCTTTTCTTGCCCCAGATGTCAGAAGACCCTAAAAATAAAGGTCAAAACCAAAAGACAGCAAACAACCAACCCACCACCCTTGCACTAACTATATGTACAATATATACAAAACAACCACCTCTAACTACAGAGGACTGCAGCAATGTGGATCTTCGAACATCTACATTTATGGTAGGTACAAAACTGTACTATGTTCTTCATCTCACATTGCTGCAGTCCTTACACTTGGGTAGAATCCCAAAGCAGAGGTAAGGGAGGATGGCTAACTAAGGACCAAGATGCCCTGCAAAACAGCAGTGGCAAAACCAGCCCTGGATTTAGAGTAAAGTGGCAGGTGATAATGCCTAGAGAAAGTATGCACTGAACTCCAAGTAGCTGCCTCCAAAATATCCTTGGTTGCCACTCCTCAAAAAGCTGTTGAAGTGGCAGTAGCCCTAGTGGAATGAGGCCTAATCCCAGCTGGAATCTCCTTGCCATGATGGGAATAACAGAAAGCAATGCAAACCCAATCCACTTAGAAATAGTTTGTTTTGACACAGGCTTGCCCTGAGAACTCAAAGCAAAAGAAACAAACAACTGCTGAGACTGCCTGAACCCTTTAGTTCTGTCCAAATAATATCGCAACTGCCTGTGTACATCTAAAGTGTGCAAAATCTTTTCCCTTTATTTTGGGGATTTGCATAAAAGTAGGCAAATGAATAGTTTGGTTTAAAGCCACACTAGAAACCACCTTAGGCATAAAGGAAGGATTAGTGCGTAATGATACCCTATCCTTATGGAAAATCAAGAAAGGCTCAACCTTTCATAAGGGCCTGCAATTCAGAAACCCTTCTTGCAGAGGTAATTGCCAACAAAAGCAGTCTTCCATGACAAATATTTCAACTCAGAAGTAGCTGCAGGCTCAAAAGGTTGTAGAGTGAGTTTCTCCAACACAAAATTGAGATCCCAAGCAGGAGTAGGAGCTCTTGGGGTCTTATATTCTTTGCCCTCTAAGAAATTGCTTGAACAAAGGATGAGAAAACAATGGTGGGTCACAATCATAGTGAGTCAAATTGCTGCAGCATGAACCTTAATAGAAGAGAAAGACAAACCTTTGTCCAGTAACTCAGTAAGATATTGAAGAGACACACTCAAATTAGGCTCAGAAACATCAAAATCTTTTGCTGCACTCAAAATAAAAATCTCTTCCATTTATCATGACACTTTCCTTGTACTAGGCCTTCTAGCTTCCAAAAATCACATTCAAAACTTGTTGTGGAAGTTGAGACCCTCTATGGTTCAAAACAGAATATGCCAGGCTGTTAGGTGAAGAGAGTGAAGTTTGACATTGAGCAAATGGCTGTCCTCCTGTGACAACAGGTGTGGAATCAAGGCAAAGGCCATGGAGGCTTCCGTACCAGACTTCTCAGTAATGGGTACCAGTGCTGTCGAGGCCAATCTGGAGCTATTAAAATCATCCTTGGCTTGTCCTGTCTGACCTTTAGAAGTACCTTTGGGAGGAGAGGCAGAGGTGGAAAGGCATACACATGAAGATTGCTCCAATTGAAAGAAAGAGCATCCACTTTCAAGCTGTGGGATGAAACCTTTTGTGCAAAACTTTGGCAGCTGATGGTTTAGTGGAAGCGAACAGATCTATGTCTGAGTTCCCCATGACACTGTCAATTTCTGAAACACATGAGGATCCAATTTCCACTGTGGGGATCCATAATTGCCTGCTCAACACATCTGCTAAGGAGTTCTGTGCTCCTGGCAGAAACCTTGCCTGAAGATTGAGTTAAACTGAGAGCAGTCTCCCACAAAATCATTGCTTGCCTGCATAGAGGATAAGAATTGCTTGTTGATGTACCACATGACAGTTGTGTTGTCTGTTAGAATCAACACCTGCCCTGGAAGAAGTAAATCCTTGAAAGCTATTAATGCAAACTGGACTGCTAACATCTCCTTAGATTGATATGTAGATGTTGTAGTCTGGCAGGCCACTTGTCTTGTATCCACTTTCCATTTAGATGAGCTCCCAAGCTTTGTCTGAGGCATCTGTCGTTAAAATCTGACTCGCCTCTGGGTCACAGAGAGTCCCTTGTTTAGGTGACATTCCTGAGCCCACCACAAAATTCCTTTTGAATGCAAGGTATTATTTGAATGACAGTGTCTAGATCCATTTTGAGATACCATTGTAGCTTCCTCATATGCAGTTTGGCATTGGAAGCACCAGAATACAAGATGCCATGAACCCTAAGGCTTGAAGGACTGTCCAGTCAGCCCGGACTGATGAGAGATAGCTGATGGAAGTAAAGGGATAGACTCTTTTGTTTGTCCGGGGTTAAAAGGCCATCTGGGATGCTGTATTCAGTCTCACACCCAGAAAGCACATGTCTTGAGAGGGTACTAGACTGGACTTTATTTCGTTCACAGAATACCCTAGGCATCTTAGCACTGCTATTACATATTCCAAATGACGAAGAAGCTCTTCCCTTCCTTGAGCCAGAATCAGGCAGTCGTCCAAATAAGGATAGATCTGTATTCCTTTCAGCCTGAAGAAAGCTATCACTGGAGCTAGAACTTTTGTGAACACTCTGCAGTAGATAAGCCAAAGGGCAATGCAGAGAACTGATAGTGAAAAGTCCCAGCGCAGATGCTTCCTGCAACTTAGTCTGATAGGAACATGAAGGTAAGCCTCCTTGAGATCCAAAGTTACCATCCATGATCTTTGCCCAGCAGAGGCAAAAGCTGTTGTAACGTCAACATTTTGAACTTGGGAATGTCCAGATAAGTGTTGAGGATAGATAGATCCAAATTGGTCTCCCGTGTTCCCCTTCTTTGGTACTAGGAACAGGAGAATAAAATCCTAGGCCCACTTCTGGCATAGGGACGGCCCCTAGTTGAAGTAACAGAGAAATTTGCTTGTGAGCCTCTATTCTTTGTTGAGGAGCTAGCATGCCTCTGAAAGGAGGCAAGGTATGGAAATAAAACCTGTAACCTTGGTGTATGATATCCAATACCCATTTGTCTTGGGTAATTAAACTCCAATTTTCTTTGAAAAGTCCCAACCTTCCTCCCAAAGGTGCTGCCAGGCCAGAAGGCTCTGGCAGCTGAAAGTAGGTCATTGGGTCTGTTCTGAAAGGACTGACCCCTGCCCTCACCTGAAGACTGTGCAGGAGAACTCCTGTTCTAGGCCTGAAAGAGCCCTGAGCTCTGCCCCTACCACATCTAGATCTACCTAGACTGGGAATCATAAGAAGGATACGTCCACCCTTAGCAGGCCAATTTCTGCTAAACTTTGGAGGCTGAACCTGCAAAAATCTTTAACAGTCTGCATAGACTTAGCTTTGTCTTCCATTTCTTTAAAACTGCCTCAACAGGAGGACCAAACAACACGTCAGATTGTAAAGGAGCATCTAAAATCCTTGTTTTAACCTGTTCAGACAAATTTTGATCCCTTAAGAGGCGTGCCTGCGAAGAACTGACCCAGTGGCAGCCACCCTAGACGAGGCCTGTACAGCATCAAAACCACATTGCAAAGAATGCTTACCCACCTGTTCAGAAACATGCACTAAATCTTGCAACTCTTTACAATCAATACCTACTGCCAGAGCATCAACCTTAGACTTTAATTGTGAAAGGAGATAGTTTTGGTATTTCAACATGTGAAACTGGCAATTCAAAGCCCTCATAGCAAGAGTGGAAGAAGTATAAACTTTCTTTCCCCATCTATCCACGGCCCTAGCCTCTTTGTCTGCAGGAACCGGATTCTTAACAATAGAAGCCTTGACACCTTTAGGCCCCTGGCTAACAGTTTCTGGGTCTGCCCTAGGACTCTTAAAAGATACTTATGATGTAATACCTATCCAGGAGCAGGAGGCAAAGAATCAGGATTAAGAGAAGCCTCTGTAAAAACATCTTCCACTACATCCAAACAGGAGGTATAGCCAAAGGCCTATGCTGGGGTAAACAAAAATTCCTAAGCCTTTTCCTGGAATCAGAGAAGTCCTGACCTTCCCACTTAAAATGCTCCCTCATGGAATGAAGAGTTTCTGAAAAGAAAATCCTCAGAGGAGAAGCAGAAGGAGTAAAATCATCCACATCAGAATCAGAATAAGGAGAGTACTCCTGCAAGTCTTCAGCCGAAGACTCTGACACATCTGAAGCCTGCCTCAAACCCCCAGCTCAGGCTCCACCTAGGCCTCTTATCAGGAGGGCATAGAACCCCTAATCAAAGTAATCAAATCTTCTGCCATTTTAAGCATATGCTTCTTGGGCACAGTACCTGAAGGGGTAACACCAACTGAAGCTAAACCTGGCCTGCCCCCTGGAAGCCTTAGAAACAGAAGGAGAGGGCCTAGCCACCCTAGGAAGGGGGGGAGCAGTAACCTGGGAAGCCCCTCAGCCTGACTTGCCTCCTGAGAGGCCACATCTTGCAATACTAAAGTCTCACCCTGGAACACAAAGAAACCTCCGGTGGAGCCACTGCCCCCACACCTCCTCTCAGAACCGCGTCCGGTACAGACGGTTCTTCCTAAAGCCTAGGCTTAACTGTTTTTGTCCTTGCGCCTGGTTAGGCGGGCGCTCGGTCCGGAGCATCCGGCGGCATTTTATAATTGCACCGCTTCCCAAAGACTAACCTTGCACAATCCAACCCCTCTTTATAGTGTTAAATTGAGCACAAGAGCGACAGCCAACAACGTCGTTAACTGCCCAGGCCCTAAGCAAGGAATACACAAAGTATGATAATTCTATGCGGCATCTGTTCCCACAAGAAATGCAATTATTGACTTTTTCTGACATCTGTAAATCACTGAGGCAAGAAAAACTAAAACGGGTACTTAGCCAACTTTGAACTCGGGTCTGAAACTTCAAATCGAAAAATCTCAGAATGCCAACCGGCACTTGCAATGCTGCTTCTGCATCGACCATGCGCAAAAAAGACTGAGGATATGGCGCCGGTCATGCTGATGTCCTGATGTCAGTCAAATGCGCCTTGACCGGCAGCCAGCCTTACACTGGCTCACTTCAATTCGAGGACAGCTGGATCACCCAAGTGTAAGGACTGCAGCAAAGATATATGTAACCTCCAAACACACTTGACCCTACTCAGTTTGGATCTGTCAAAGGGATATCATGCCTGTTAAACCTGGTGGACTTCTTTGAGACAGTCTCAGAGACCCTGGACAAGGGGAAATCTGTGCATATAGACTATATGCAAGGCTTTTGACACTATCCCCACTCAGGCATCACTGACAAACTCACCCAACAAGGTACTAACCCTTATATAATTAGATGGGTTGCTAACTGGCTCAATGACAGAACATATATACTCAAAATAGGGGAGTCCACCTGCAACAGCAGGCCTGTAACCAGTGGTGTTCCACGGGGATCAGTCCTGGGACCTGTACTGTTTGGAATCTATTTCTCTGAAGTACAAACAAAAACTAAAGGTCCGTGGCTGACAAAGTTTGCTGATGACTCCAAACTGGAAGCTGTCATAGAATCTCCAAATTATGTCAACATCCTACAAGACTGTCTTAAACAAATGACTGGTGCCAAAGTCATCACCTTAAACTCAATGCAAAAAAAAATGCCTCATCATCCATTTTGGTAAGAGCGATGTTCTTACCAACTACCACATCAATAGCAACATCCTAAGTATGCATTCAGTGGTGAGAGACCTGGGTACACAGGCTGAGAGCAATCTTACCTTTAATCACCATGTTTCCACAGTGGTAAGAAGGGTATTCCACATTGCTCATCTCATAAGTAAGGGCACTGCCTACAGAAAAAAAGTTATAAACTCCCTGCACTCTTCCCTCATCAGGCCAATAACTGAGTACAATGCCCCTTTTGGTATTACCTTTCCAAGCACCTGCAGCAATTGGGGAGACCACAAAAGTTCCTCACAAGGAAAATTCAAGGTCTTCAGCATCTGTCCTATGTGGATAGTCTGAAATCACTGTCACTTTATTTTGTTTCATACAGACTAATCAGGGGCGATCTCTGCCTTGCATATAAGACAATCTCTGACCCTGCCTTATTAGAAAAGCTGCATATCTGCAAGTCAAATGGTACATGGATTACTCACTCTAAATACCTTAACCTGGTATGTGACATTAATAGAACCAGCTGGAAGGACAGATTTGTCTCCCAGAGGTTACCACACATCTTTGGAACGGACTCCCACTTCATATCAAACAGAGCACCTCATTGGTCCTCTTCAAACACAATCTGGATGATTGGATGGGTAACCATAAATTGACCCCAGGGGTTCTGCCTGTGTCCCTCTTGGACAGGAGCAATAGGAACTAATCTTGGAAATAAGGGTAGAACTTGGCTAGGTTTATAAAGGCTCTAGGGCCATTAGCCTAGTAACTTCCTATGATCCTCTCTAACCACATAGAAAGTGAATCTCAACATTATTTGACAAACATCAGCAGCACTTGATCCTGTCTTGTAGTTACAGACAAAACTGTTAGCATTGTGTCAAAATCTCTTGCTCTGGTATAGTTGACCATTTGGCTAGTAGCTGTAATATGAGGCCATGTGCAGTCCTTGCCCTCTTCATGCTCCAAGACCTGTGTAGACTAAGTTCTTCTAGCAGGTTCTGTCCTCAAGTCCAGTGTCTTTCACCTCTACTTCCTCAGATTTTACCAAATATACAACAGGTGACCCTTTCACTTCTCACATGTCTCCCTGTCGAGCAGATAAGTCAACTAAATGGATTAACAAAACTTTTTCCACCTATGATTTCCACGGACGTATCTATTTTATCATCTAACCTTGTAATCACTATAGTGACTTCAGTATGTGTTGGAAGCTTAAAGGCATATCTATGTTTGCCCTCTGGAGCTCAAATGCAAGAGCATATCCTGTGCAGACAGATTATCATGTAACATGACAATAGAGTGGGGTCCCATGCTGTCTGTTTTACTTTTTCCTTAGTGGCATAAGCAAGTTGACAGCAGCATATTATATTATCCTGATTCTTATTCTATTCCTATTCTATTTATTTAGTGACATACTGGGAAAAATACCATGAGAAAGTGTGATTTTTGTGAACTTAACTGCATACCAAGGTGGAGCACTAAACAGAGCATCTACAATAGTCTCATCCTCACCAGACATTTTCCCCGTACGGTGACTACACAATCACACAACTATAGTGACAATGGGATATATATATGGTTTACAATTAAATACACAAAGTCAGTGCTGTCGGTGGTTGAAAGGCAAGTTTTCAAATGGGTAGAATGCTGACTCAAAATACATCAACTACACTACAGTGAATGGGTAGTGAGTTTGGCATTGTGCACCAAGATCGTGGTTCAGTGAGGAACAGGGAATTAGCCCATTTCCTCACTGTAGTGCAATCTCGGAGCTGGCATATTTAAGTTGCATAGGGTGTGAGGGGCTGACCCTTGGGGGGGTGCAAGGGGGCTTGCCCCCCTGCAAAATAGTAAAATAAACGCACTGTTGACTATGGAATGTCAATGCATGTGAAGGTGCAGAGCAAGGGCGACTGACATCACCTCCTGCTATGTCGAATACATCAAACTATGGGTGTCAATGTATTCATTTTCGACCTGGATGGAATTTCTCAGTTCCGGATTCAGGAATTCGGGTCGACCATGTAACCGGTCGACCCATGTAGTTTCCAGGTTTCAACAGTAAACCTATACATACAGTACATACGTGTGTGTGTGTGTGTGTGTGTGTGTGTGTACACACACACACACACATATATATATATATATATATATAGATAGATATATAAATATATGTATATATATATATATATATATATATATATATATATATATATATATATATATATATATATACACATATATATATATATATATATATATATATATATATATATATATATATATATATATATATATATATATACATACATACACACACACACACACACACACACACACTGTAATTACAAAAGTAAAAGGTGCACACGCACACATACACACAGTTACAAATCTAAGCACCTGACAACATGGCTTACATGGGGGGTGCATTATGCCTTCTCATTTCAGTGTACAATGCAAACAAAATGGCCCTGTATCACTCAGGGGAATAAATTACTAAAAAGAGCTTATAACCTGGAGATAAAAAGTAGACAGTTTGTGGAGATACAAAAAAGTATTTTTTATAAAAATGTGATGAATGATCATGCTTACTTTCCAGTTCAGTCAGTATGGTAAAAAAATTACAAAATTGCCATGAGGAAAAAAAGCAAGCTGTACATTAAGTTGAATCTACAGCTTATTTATTAGACAGTAGGGAAATGGTCAGAGTGGGTGAAAAAAATATATACTTTTCTGCCCATTATGGATACTAACAAAAAACAAATACTTAAATCTATTATCAGACTTTGTTGACTTTTTAAAATAAATATAAAAAATGGATTGGAGGGAGACAAATTCCTACAATTTATGAGAACCATGCTATCAGGATTGATAACTGGGCTTTGAAAGCCTGACAGAGCAAAGATGATACTGTATCCATGCATTCTGAAGCTTTACTATGGACACTGATCCAAACTTATGCTCCAAACAATCCATTAAAAGCTAAGTTCATAAATCCTACAATTATAATAAGATGCACAATCACATTATGTTGTGTGCTGTCATTGTAATGTACAACTCCACAGCACCCAACCTTCTAAGCAAAAACATACTTCACTAGTTGCTCTGTATGATTAATGCACCATGCGGTTACACATACACACTCAAAAAACAAACAAACATCTATTTACCAATGTGATGAACTTTTTCCTTGATGACCTCGCATTCAATTGGCCAGCGTGGTGGCTGCAGTGGTCCACTGGTAGGCACTGCATATAAACTGCGTGGCTCACACAAACGTGGAATATATTTCCCTTCTAAATAATTAAATAAAAGCTGCTTTGTCTTTGAAGAAATTTTATCTGTAAAGAAAGGGAACAGGAAATAAAAGAACAAAGTTAAGGGAATAGCTGATTGTTTAAGTTTGCGGCCTTACATAGTACAACTACATACAGCTATTTTGCGGCATTATACAAGTCACATAACATATTGCAGATGCAACAGAAGCACATGCTACAATGTATAGAAATCTGCTAGTGTGTCAAATCTTACAGTTCTAAGGTTGGATGTGTAATTAAAAAAGTAAAAGGTGCACACGCACACATACACACATACACACGCACGCACACACACACACACACACACACACACACACACACACACACACACACACACACACACACACACCTTACAAAACAGCACAGCAGTCATATTTAACAAAGATAAATGTAGTAAAACGATCACACTGAAAACTCTTGCGTCTCTGGTATATATAATATATCAATGTAGACTAAACATCTTGTGTAAGTGTGAAAACTGCTAATTAGGAATATGTATAAAAAGACATAAATACAAAAATGAATGTTGTGGAGATGGTAGGTAATAGGGCAGAGATGGTACTGGAAGGATTGGGTAGGGTGAATAACAGATTCTCACACAAGATGAGAAACACGGAGCAGAAGGAAAAGTACCAAAAAGTTGTTTAGCCAGTTCCCAGGGCAGAAGAAACAATTACTATTTAGAACAACTAGTTTGCCTGTTACCCTAACTATGGCATATAGTTTCAGTCCGAGTTAACAGCCAATGGCTTAATATGTAGCATTTTGTTAAATGAGAATGAACACTGATTCCTTTAGTTTTTTATTTTTTTTTTCTAGGAATGACATGGGATGGCATTTATTTTAACTACAGGAAATCTGATCAGGACAATGGTGGAACACTTACTCTGCCACTCCTACTCCAGTTAGAAACTGAACTTATTAGGAGGAACAGGAGGAATAGGAAGTGGAGTGAATAACAGATAAGTAAATAAGACAATGATGGGGAGTCCAGGATGGCAGAATAAAGGAGGAGGTACTGATGAGATTTCTTCTGTGTAATGGGCAGCCAATCTCTGAATGGTTAATGAAACATGAATGATACCCAAAAATGAAAAACATTCCTCAAAAAAAAAAAAAAAAAAAAAAAAAAAAAACCCTGCTAATGATTATTTTGAGCTCAGCAGTGATGTTACTGTAAGCACAAACCTGTAGCGACAGGTGCAATAAAGTAGGAGGACTACAAAAAAAAAAAAAAACTCAGTTGGGAAAATGAGAAAGGTGGGAGACTATGCTTCATTGGTCAATAGGTTCATATGTGATTACTAGGCTAATGATCCTAGGGGTCCTTTTTAAGCCTAGCCATCCTTCCCAAATGTATCTAACAAGTTTTGAAACCCTAGGTATATTTTAGGGGGTATTTATAGGCTTAGGTGATGAATTTTCATAATGGTTAAGGTCTTTGCCTCCCATGCACAAGGTACAAGGTTCAATCCTGACTTCTGGCCAATACCTGTTTGGAGTTTGCATGTTCACCCTGTGTCTCTGTGTGGTTTCTTGTATCTCTGAAAAACATGCTGAGTGTTTCCATCTCAAACTCACCAATAACTGGAGCTGTGAGGAGCACCATACACTCTACTTGGTGACCTACTGGGGGAAGAGTTTTATAGATCAATCACTTTGCGCATCTACTGTGGTGTGCAGTACTCTCAAGATAGGGAAACATGGATCACAGACTGAGCAGCATGGCAGGGCTAGCCACTCTGTGTGTAAAAAAAAAAAAATGTATGTACTTACCATAACGTTCCATCTGTGTTGTCCATTTTAATTTTTCCTCAACTGTTGGGGTTTACTAAAGCTCATGGCCACCAAAAACTTTTGAGCTTCTCCCCAATCCATAATGCACCAACCCCTAACATACCTCAGATCTTGTTTTCTGTCATACATAAAGTAGAAATGGTCTAGATCAGAACATTGAAGTATTAAAACTTTGAATGTTCTGATATCGAACACTATTCAGTGAACGCTAAGAATAGCGAAGCTGCAGAACAGCGAATTCTTTCCTCGGGAAAGAATTTGGTTGGCCATTTCTGTGGCTTCGCTATTCTTAGCGCTGTGGTGGAAAGTTACGGGTTGGGTTCAGGTAAGTGTGCGATTATTTGTACGCTAGGGTTAGGGGCGGGTTAAGTGGGTTAGGGTTAGGGCGCGGGTTAGGCGTGTATGCGATAGTGACAGACTTTAGGGTTAGGGGTGGTTTAAGTGAGTTAGGGTTTGGGCGCGGGTTAGGTGAGTGTGCGATAGTGACGGACCTTAGGGTTAGGGTTAAGGTAAGTGGGTAGATAGTGTATGTTTAGTTTAGTGTAGCGTTAGATGTAGAAATTTAAGTGTATGTATGTGGTTGCTGTTTGTTTGATGTGCTTGTGTTGTGTGTATGTGTTTCGGAGCAGCAAATTTTTTTCCTGGGGAAAAATTTGCTGTTCTAAATGTTCGATATCTTCATGTTTAGATGTTTTGGGGCCGATGAAATAGCGTTCGCTATTTTCATCTTTCGATAATGTGATATAAACGCAGTAGAAAGAGCCACTACAACTTTCTTGACAGAAAGGTCATATCTGGAGCTCAGTATAAAGGACAGTGGTGTCCTTATAGTGTCTCGTTCTTCCAGAAGTCATAATGGCAAAGGATGGGGGTTGATGGGTGGGAAGTTGAGGAAGAATGAAAATGGACAGCAGAGATGAAATGTTATGGCAAGTACAAAATTAGACGTTATGTACCTACCATAACGTTCCATGTTAGTTGTCTTCTCTCGCCTTCTTTCTTGCTGGATGGGTTCGGAGCTGATCCTCGGCTCCGACTGCACTTGCTTAGCTTGAGAACTCCTTTTACCAGCTCGAGGCAACCCTATATCCCATGATGCAAGGCGGGACTACCTCAGATCTCGTTTGGTAGCTAACCTACCCTGCTAAGGACTAACCTAATGTATCTTAGGAAAATCAAGTTCATAATAAAGGAGTCCTCTAAAGAAGGCTCAGGAGGAAACAACCTGAGAAGAGGAAGATCTGTCCAGGCCAGGGGGAAGGAGGGATCGAAGAAAGAAGGCAGAGAAGACAACTAACATGGAACGCTATGGTAGGTACATAACTTCTAAATGTTAAGTTGTCAATCTCGCCATTCTTGCTGGATGGGACCGCCCCTAGCACCTGTATCCCGGGTGGCTCAATGGAACAGACTCTTGAGAACTGTGGAACCGAAACTGGCCCTGTCTCTGGAGGCCAAATCTGACTTGTAATGAGAGACAAAGGTATGAGGAGTGGCTCAAGTAGCTGCTGCACAAATGGTATCAATGGGTAGTCTATCCTGAAAGGCTGCAGAAGTGGATAGACTCCTGGTTGAGTGTGCTTTCGGTTTAGAAGGTAGTTGCTTGCCTCTGAGTGAATACACATAAGAAATGGTGGAAGACAACCATCTGGATAAGGTCACTTTAGACACTGGGAGACCTTTCCTGTTTTCTGCATAGGAGACAAATAATTGGTCCGATTTCCTGAATTGTTTCGTTCTATGCAAATAGTACCTGAGCTGACGATGGACATCCAAAAAATGAAGCTTTTGTTCAGCTCGGTCAGAATAATTTGGGAAAAAAACTGGTAGATCGATGGATTGATTAATATTAGTTTGAGAAACAACTTTGGGGAGAAAGGACGGGTTCGTTCTTAAGGATACCCTGTCCTTGTGAAAACCAAGTAAGGGGAACGGATGCAGAGAGCTTGAATCTCGGAAACCCTTCTTGCTGAAGTGACAGCCAGTAAAAATATAGTTTTCCAGGTCAATAATTTCAATGAACATGAAGCAGACAGTTCGAAGGGTGGTAACATTAAGGATGCTAACATTAAATTTAGATCCCATTGTGGAGGAGGATGTTTTATTGGCGGCTTTAGGAGAAACACTCCTCTCAGAAAGGCCTTGCATAGTCCATGTGACATAATGTTATGATCTTGCAAGCCAACATGATACTTGGAAATAGCAGCCAGTTGAACTTTTACTGTAGATGAAGAAGATCCTGACTGAAAAACCTCAGCCAGGAAATCTAAAACAGAATGCACAGGAGCAGTAAAGGGATCAATATTTCTGGAATTTGCCCAAATGGAAAAACGTCGCCACTTACTAGCATAAACGGTTCTGGTGGACTTCAAAGAAGCCACTAAGATATCTCTGACCGGATCAGAGATCATAGGAAGCCTGGCTAGGGAAGGAAGTGGAGCAACCAAGCAGTGAGGTTGAGAGAATGAATGGCCCGGTGCTGTTGACCCGACTGGTGGATCAAAAGATCCGGAACTGGGTCCAGATGCCAGGGCTGCACCAGGAGGTGACGATCCAGAGACGGAAACCAAATTTGTCGAGGCCAGTAAGGGGCAATGAGAATCAACTTGGCCCTCAAAACGGTGGCTTTCTGAATGACTTGTGGAATCAAGGGAAAAGGAGGAAAAGCTGCAGACGTCCCCGGGCCAATCCTGGGTTAGAGAGTCTCTCAGGGTTGGCCTGGTAGGGGAAAGAGGGTGAAAAATTGGGGCACTTGTTGTTTTGGGGTGTAGCAAAAGATCGCAACAAGGTGTGCCCCACTTCAGAAAAAATCTGGTCCACTACAGATTGATTGAGAGACCACTTGTGAGGCATGAGAATGGATCTGCTCAGCCTGTCCGCCAAGAGGTTGGACCTGCCGGATGTGCGTTGCTATCAGAAACCGATGAGAGGAGATTGCCCATTGCCAAAGTCTGAGAGCTTCTCGACACAACGGATAGGACCTGGTCCGCCCTGCTTGTTGATGTACCAGACCACGGACATGTTGTCCGCTTGTACTGCAATAGTCCCCGGAAGAAAGTCGTTGAGGGCATGCAACGCGTTAAAAGCACCGCCTCATCTCCAGGACATTTATGTGCAGATGGTATTCTATGGGTTGCCACGTCCTGTGGACCATCCTGCCCTGATAATGCCCCCACCCGATCAGAGAGGCATCCGTAGTAACTGTGGCAACCGGAGGAGGGGAACAAAAGGTCGGCCCTGATGAAGAAGAGGGAAGATATCCACCAGTTCAGATGAGTCCTGCACGATTGTGTGACTAAGATTTCGTGCCTCATCGGAAGACTGTGGAAATCCACCACTGAGTGAATAACATCCACTGCAGAAGACGCATGTGGAAGCGAGCCAGTGGTAGAAGAACAATGGCCGCAGCCATAAGACCTAGAACCTTTAGTATCAATCTGGCTTTGACTTTGTTGCTCTGCAATAAAATCCGAACGTATTTTTGGATGTCCAGAATTCTTTGATCTGTTAGTCTGGCTAACATTTTGACGGTGTTTAATTCTCGCCTATAAAGATGATAGATTGGCAAGGCCGCAGAGAAGATTTTTCGAAATTCACTGAAATTCCCAAACTCCTGCATAGCTGCAGAGTGTAGTCTCTGGTCTGAAGAAGCTGACACCTGGTGGTGGCGGAGAGGAGCCAGTCGGCTAAATAAGGAAACACCTGGAATCCTTGACGTCTCAGATGAGCTGTGACCACTGTCATGCATTTGGTAAACACTCTGGGGCTGAAGTGAGGCCAAAGGGCAGGGCTCTGAATTGGTAATGACTGGTCCCTAGTCGAAAGCGGAGAAACCTTCTGGAGCGCCTGTGAATCTTTATGTGATAGTACGCGTCCTGAAGGTCTATAGAGCACATCCAGTTGTCCTTGCCCAGAAAGGGCAGAATGGACTGAAGCGTGACCATCCGGAATCTTGCCTTCTTGACAAATCTGTTTAGACTGCTCAGGTCTAATATTGGTCTCCAATCCCCCGTCCTTTTGGGGACCAAAAAGAATCTCGAGTAGACGCCGGATCCTACTTGGTCTGCCGGAACAGTCTGGATGGCTCTTTTTTCTAGGAGCTTTGAAACCTCCTGTTCTGCCAAATCCCTTTGACCAGGTGAGATGTCTGGAAGGGATTGTTGAGGTACGGGATACCTTCGGGGATTTTGTAACCCTCGGATATGATCAACTGTACCCACATATCTTGTGAAAGGGAATGCCAGGCTACTGGGTACAGCAAAATCCTTCCCCTGACTGCCTCCAAGGGTGGACATTCGGGCAACACTTCAGGGGTGCTGAAAGGGCTTCTCAGGAAGAGACTCCCTGTTGCCCTGGTTCTGAGGACCGCCCCTGCCCCTAGGGCGGCGTCTATTATTGTTACCCCTCTGCCTCTGGGGTAAACTGACCACGTGTGTCCGTGCAGCTCCTTGGGCTTTATGGAACCACATCTTCCCCCTTCTGACCCTTGGGATAGGGTCTAGAAGGGGTGGAAAAATGGACTCCAACGGCAGAAAGAGTTTTACCGTCCTGCTCACACCTGGTCAAGGTTTCCTTCACCTGAGGTCCGAACAAAGCCGAACCGTCAAAGGGTATTGGTGAAGGACGCCTTAAAGGGGTCCGCAAAATTACAAAGCCGCATCCAGGCTTGACGCCTAAGAGCACTCCTGTGCCTGCGCCTGCGCTTCGCTCCATCGGCTGCATAGGATATGAGCCGCATGGAAGAGTTGGTTAAGGAATTCAGGATAGCTAGCTGTGAGGCAATCTTTTGAGCCCCAGCAGCAGAAGGATCCTGGACCACTTCACCTAGTTCCTTGAGAATATCTCTTTGAAGCCTAGTGAAGTGACAAAGGTAGTTCAGCGAACGCATAGCAAAGGTTTCTGAAGAAAACATCTGCTTTCCATACCTGTCCATGGTCCTAGAATCTTTGTTAGGAGGATGGACAGGTACTGAAGGATCCGCAAGTTCCTTCTTAGTGGCCGCCGCCACCACCATAGCATCCACAGAGACGCCCTTGGAAAGAAACTGCTTGTCTGTAGGGGCCGTAATAAATTTGGATGGTCTCCTGGGGACAGGTTCCACAGAATCTTGAGCTCCACGCCTTCGAGCCACTACCTGCATAAGTGGGTCGAAAGGCGGAGACACCCAAGAGGTGGAGGGTCGGGATCCAAAAGCCTCCAGGTATACCGACTCATCCTCGGAGGGGTCAATGGAGGCCCAATTCCCCCTCTGTTTGAGGAGCTCAAGGATGTCTGAAAAGGAGACATCCTCAGAGGGGATCGGGGAACCCTCCGACTCATCTAAGTCGGTATCAGATGTAGTAGACTCAGGGGAGTCTGTGTGTTTCCTCTTACACGCCCTCTTCGAGGGGTTCCCCTGCAGGGTCAGGAGAAACCTCAGAAGAGGAAGATATTCCCAATGGGAAACCTGGGCGATGGATCCCTGGGCCTGAGAGCAAGAGGCTGGCAAGAGGCTCTACAGGCACCGAGGGAGGAGCTAGAGGGATGGACTGTTGACCTGGCTCAGGTGCCAGGACACTCCTCATCACCTCAAAGGCTCCCTCCCGGAGACCGGAATATTCCCGCCCGAGGAAATAGGAATTCCCGGCTCCACTGAGAGGGAAGGCTCGAGGCCGATGTCGGTGCCGAAGCTACAAAGCTGAAGCCCCGAGAGGGAGAGCGGGTCGGACAAGGGTCCGATGCCACTAGCCCCTCGGTGCCGACAAGGGAAACTCGACGACCGGATCCTCCAAGGAAGGTCTCAAGGAGGAGATCGAGCCAAGACGACGGAGCCGAAAAAGGATGTATCGGTTCCGGCGCCGACACAGTTGCTGTCCCGAGAAGCTCCGGCTCCAAACTCTGGTGGGGAGTCGGAGGAGGAAGTTCAAGGGTGAAGCAATAGCAAGTCTGCTGAGACGGGCTATGGAGCATTTGGGCCAGTGCCTGCGACTTTAACAGTCTGCTTACCACCCTCTCTAAATCGTGGTCAGACAGCCTGGAAGATCTCGAAGATCGGCTCCGATGACTCCGCCCGACAAAAGAGGAGACCCGGAGCCGAGTGGATAGATCCAAAGAAGGGGACCGAGATCTCTTCCTGGATGAAGTCATCGAAGCCGACGTCCTATGGGTTCCAGATGGAGCCGAAGGCTTCTCGCCCAATACTGGATAATGTGTCGGCTCCAGCCGAGCCGACAAGGCAACAGCAGATTGGGTGTCGGAACCGACTACCTGAGAAGAAGAAAGATCGGCTCCGGCCGAGCTGATCTCGACCGGAAGGAGTCGGAGCCACCGGGAAGGCTTGGAAGCTGTAGCCTGACCCTTAGATGGCTTGGAAGGCTTACTGGACCCAGGTTTAGTGGGTGAACCTTCCGGCTTTAGCAAGCCACGGAGGATTAATTTATTCCTCCTTTCCTGCAGGACTCGCTGGCTAAAAGAGTGACACAGCACAGGAGTCCTGCAGGTGTAAAGGCCCCAGGTAACACAAGAAGTGTGACCGTCTGTCAGAGACATTTTCTGACAGCACGAGTCACACTTCTTGAAGCCCGAGACCTTTACCTCCTTAGACATAGTCTAAGAAAAGACTAACAAAAATACTCACAGACACACCCCAAAACAGTCACACAATTAATCCCACAAACACAGACACACAGATAGGGATTAATAAGAGAGGCCTAGGCCTGACTGAAAATTTTTAAACTTTTTATAAAAAGTACAAATTTTTTTAACTATAAGGGGAATAGGGTGATTGTATGGACACTACACACTAAAAAAAAATAGGAAAAGGGGAAGATAAACCCTGACTTAAGCTGTTTGAAAAACTCAAACTTACCTCAGCTGGCAAAAAAGGAGACCTCTTCGCAAAGCGGCAAACGAGATCTGAGGTAGTCCCGCCTTGCATCATGGGATATAGGGTTGCCTCGAGCTGGTAAAAGGAGTTCTCAAGCTAACAGTGCGAATGGAGCCGAGGATCGGCTCCGAACCCATCCAGCAAGAATGAAGGCGAGATTGACAACTTAACATCTTCTTTTATCTGATGTTGTCAATTTTCTTTCTATCCTCAACTGTTGGGACAGAGTCCCCAGCTACATAAAACCCCAGGTGGACTCTAAAGAAAGATATTACTGAGCACAGTTGAGCCAAAAACTGCTCTTGCCCTCGAGACCAGATCCAATTTGTAATGAGTAATAAATGCATGAGGACTGGACCAAGTTGTGGCTGAACATATGCCATCCATGGAAACTCTAGACAGAAATACTGAAGTAGCAGCCATGAACCTAGTCGAATGGGCTCTTAGAGATCCTAGTAAGGATAGTACTGCTCTCATCCCTAGGACATTGATATGCAGGTGTGTTTCTTGATCGGTCCATGTGCCCTTGGGCTGTTCTTCCCTGAAAATGCCCCCCCACCCTATCAGGGAAGCATCCATGGTCACTGTGGCTGCTGGTGGTGGAAGAACAAAGGGACAAACTATCATGACATGAAGAGAGGCGACCTATCGTGACATGAAACGAGGTCAACCACCACTGAAGAGCCTTTTTGCAAGAGTTCATGATCATTATAAGGTGAGACATGGGGAGCTCTTGGTAAGACCATTGAGTGAACAACAGCCACTGCAGTATCCGCATGTGTATGCAACCCAGTGGTATGGTCAGAATTACAGCTGCCATAATGCCTAACAATTTTAGTACTTCTGATGCTGGAGCCTTGTTTTAGGATATCAGATTGCGGACCTACTGACGGAGTAGTAAGACTCTTTCTACTGGAAGTCTGAGCGTGGTGTTGATGGTGTCCAGTTCTGCTCTGATAAAAACGGTATGTTGCGATGGTGACAAGGCAGATTTTTCTGAGTTTATTGTAATGCCCAGATGGCTGCAGAGTGACAGAGTTGTGTCCCTGGCTTGAATGAGTTGATGCCTGGTGGTGGCGGTGAGGAGCCAATCATCTAGGTATGGGAACACCTGGAATCCTAAACGTCTCAAGTGAGCTGTGGCCACTGCCATATATTTGGTGAACACTCTGGGGGCTGTAGTGAGACCAAAGGGTAGGGGCTCAAAACTGGTAATGATTGGCTCCCAGCTGGAAGCGCAGATGATCCCTGGATTGTCTGGCCATTTTCATATGGTAGTACGCATCCCGGAGATATATTGAGCACATCCAATTGTCTTTCCCTAAAAAGGGAAGTATTGACTGAAGCATGACCATCCGAAACTTCTCTTTGACAGATTTGCCTGCTGAGGTCCAATATAGGTCTCCAGTCCCGTTTTTTTTTTGGAACTAAAAATAATCTTGAGTAAGTTCCAGATCCTGTCTGGTCTGCTGGGACTGGTTGGATGACTCTTTTTCTTAGCAACGTTTGGACCTCTACTGTTGCTTGTTCCCTGTAACTGGGTGGAACATCCAGGATTTTTCTTGTCGGTGGAGGGGTGTGGCAAAAGGAATGAAATATCCTCCGTAAATGATACTTTGTACCCAGTTGTCATTTGTTATTTTGAGCCAGGCGTCTGGATACAAAGATATGTGACTCCCGACTTCCATTATTGCCCCCTCCTCTGCCCCTGGAGGGGGGTTCACCATGTGTGTCCTGAAAGGCTTCTTGGGCTTTTTGGAACCACATCTTTCCTCCCATTTGGCCCTTGGTGTAGGGTCTGGTAGGGGTGGAAAAATGGACTCCGACTGCAGAGTCTTTCCTTCCTGCTCACACCTGGTCAAGGTTTCCTTAACTTTGGGCCTGAAAAGGGATGAGCCATCAAAAGGGGTATTTACAAAGAATGACCTGAAGGGCTCCACGAAGGAATACAAGCAAATCCAGGAGTGTCTCCTAAGAGCAATTCCAGTACCCGCTCCCCTGCTCTTTCCATCTGCTGCATACAAAATGAGGCGCATGGACGAGTTAACTATGGAGTTGAGGGTAGCAAGCTGGGAGGCAACTTTATCTGAAGCTCCTGCAGCTACTGTACCCTGAAGAGCATCTCCTAGCTATTTAAGGAGATCTCTTTGTAGTCTCGTAAAATGGGTTAGATAGTTGACAGAACGCAGTGCAAATGTCACTGAACTGGAAGTGTGCTTCCCATACCTATCCATGATCCCAGAATCTCTGTTAGGAGGATGGATAGAAGAGGAAGTTTCTGAAATTTCCTTTTTGGTGGCTGCCACCACCACAATTTCATCAACTGGCACACCTTTGGTCAGAAAAGATTTGTCTTAGGGAGCAGAGATAAATTTATTAGGTCTCCTTGGGACAGGCTCCATGGTGTTCGGAGACTCCCACTCCCTTCGTGAGACCAGCTGCATAAGCTCATCGAAGGGCAGAGACACCCAAGAGGTGGAGGGCTGAGACCTGAAAGCCTTTAGGAGAACTGACTCGTCTTCAGTAGGGTTGGTGGACTGCCAGTCACCCCTCTGCCTAAGGATTTCTAGTACCTCAGCAAATTAGATATGCTCAGAGGGGGACTGTGGGGACCCATCTAATTCATCCAAGTTGGTATCAGATGTCAGGGACTCCTGTGGGGAATCTAGATGCTTCCTCTTACAAACTGTCTTCCTGGGAATCTCATTAGTGGGAGCTTCTGGTGAGGTCATGTAAGCGTACGGGCTACCCAATGGGGCTTCCTGAGGCTCTGCGTCTCTACATTTGGCAATGATCTGTGAAGCAGAAGCAGACACATGCACTTTAGGGGAGGAAGAAGCTGGACCCAAGGTCGAAGATGTCTTAGGAGACCTAACTCTTCTCATGGCTTCAAAGGCACCTCTGCTCTGATGAGAAGGGACCAAAGGATCTGAGGAAACCATTGATACCCGCAGCACCGGGACAGTGTGCTCCGAAGTAGAGGTAGCCGAAGCCCTGAAAGGCAGAGTCAGAACTGACAAGTTGGTCCGGATATCCTACCCGGACCTGACCAGAGAGTGTCGGCTCCTAGATTCCTCAATCGGCGCCGAGGATGTCAAAGTAAACAGAGCCGAAGACACTGGAGCAGGCATCAGCTCCGAAGGCTCCACAATCAACAAGTCCCACTCCTCCAGCTCCAAAGGACTGGTATGTCTCGGTGAAGGAAGAGTAGTAGCTGGCAAAAGGGTCTTCGGCTTCGAAGCCGCTTGGGTCAGAGCCGATAAAAATTTAGCAAAGCCCGGTGCCTATAAAAGCTTCTGCACCACACGATCCACATCCAAATTGGAAAGGCTGATCGAAGACTGAGATGAGTGGAGAGAGGGTGGTACCGACTGTAACAGAGGAGACTTAGGTACTTTGGATACTGGTTCCAGAACTAGGGACCGGCTCTGAAAAGATAAGATGGTCAGCTCCGAGGTCTGTGGAGCCAACGTCGAAGACTTTTTGGATTTCTTAGTTTTGGAAGACTTTGAGGACTTACTGGATCCATCTTGGTCACTCAAAGCTTCTTGGAAAGAGGGTTTCAGCAAACCTCTATCAATCAATTTCCTCTTTCTCTCCTGGAGAACCCTAGAATTGAAATAATGACATATGGATTAGCTTTCTTGGAGATGCAATGCTCCCAAACAATAAACACAGTTAACATGACTGTCAGGGACAGACATTTTCTGGCCACATTTAGGGCATTTTTTAAATCCTGACTTAGGGTGTTTGTCTTGGTCAGCCATACTGTACAAACCACAGTATCAAAAAAGGTTACTGGAAAACGTTTACACCCAAACAATTTTGAATAGTAACAATCAAAAAGCCCTTTGAAAAATATGTGCAAAAAGTCACACACACACAAAGGTATTAATCTAAACAAAGATAAAGTATCAAGTTGTGACAGCAGTCACTATCTAAATGCACACAATACTGTATGCTACTATTTCACACAATGAAAACTAAACCTTAGCTCTAATTATTTTAGACTGTGAGAAAAAGGTCACTAACTAAGCACATACTAATCTAAACTATTAATAAAGATAGCTGTGACAGAAAAGTCACTGATTAAACACACACTAATAATCTAAACTAGGCCTAGGAAAAACAAGGCCAACTGGTAATATAAGAAAAGCACACCAAGGGAAAGGGAATTACACAATAAAGCTGTAAGAGCTTATATAACTATCTAAAACCACTATTAAGAATTATCAATATAATGAAGAAATACTGAAAAAATAAGGTTTTACTGGCCCGAGCTAGTGAGAACCTCCGATCTAGTGCAGCAGCAAACTAGATCTGGGGTAACTCGAGGTGCATCACGGGATAGGGACTTGGCTTCGAGCTATCTGAAGACCTCGAGCTTTGTAGTAGGCTGACTTGGAGCTGAGGGTCGGCTCCGAACCCATTTATAAGAATGAACGGTGAGATAGAACAACTTCACATCATAAAATTTGCATACATAATTATGCACTCCCAACCACTCTGATGGAATTGTGGGATACCAACTTTTAAACGCAAACTGAAGAACAAACAAAATATGAAACAAAATAAACAGAAGAACAATAGTGTTTTATTTATATTAATATTTGAACTTGTATCAAACTCTGAACTTGTGCAAAACTAAAACATAATCTTCTTTTACAAAAATAAACTGCCTCTAAGGCCACACAGTTCAGAAAGTTGAAGTAACATTCAAACAGTTCATATAATGACCAACAACTGTGATTTTTATACCTTTATACCACACTACTTATAATAAAAAAAAAAAAAAAAAAAAACACACACACACGAACTACTCTAAAGTATCTAAAACTGTATTTCCTTATAAAGTGCAAGCAGCAACTTTTAGACTATGAAAGCCAGGTCATACAAAAATGCAAATAAAAAACACAAATCGGCTTAAAGTATAGAGGAATGAGATCACTAAGTAATGACATACATTTGAGTTTCAGATTCCAAATCCTTCAGAAAATATATGTTAAAACAAACCCTGTTACTCTAACAACGTTCTAAATTTATAAGAGCATAATTTTAAATATGTTCTTATTTTTGGGTGCTTGTCCCCCCATTTTGAGAGTCTTTCTCCTGATTCCTTGCACTAAGAGGTTGAGAGGTATGTTTCTACAGCTTCACAGTCCCACTGCTAAAACTAATCAGCTGCACGTTTAACTGCATGGTTCACCCAGAGGAAATCAAATTAAGTTTCACAGTACATAAGAGGTTCAAGGTACTTAAGTAAGGAAAACCAGTCTGGAGCGGTCTCTTTAAATTTCTACAAGATCACGTCCTGGAGTTCTAAGTGACCACAATTAGACAGGTTGATTGCTCCCCAGATAATATGTGGGGAAGAACACATTTAGATCACCTGAAAATAACACATATGCTACAACTCTGGAAGGAAATAGCCTATTTCCCACACTTCTTCCAATATTGCTAGCTTGAACCTGTTTGCTAAATGCAATAAAAAGACCCATTTGATGTCTGTTGTGTTGCTTTGGGCCTGATAACCTTAGTTTTCCATTCTTAAAGAAAAGACAAGCCATTTCTTTAAAATTGGTATTAAATAACTGCTACTGCAGCAAGGAAAGGTGCAACACCCCTTGCTTGAATCACTTAATCACTCCAGACAGATGCTGAAGTTTGGATTCAAAAACTATTTCTTGCCACTGCTAATAGACATAGCCAAGACAACAGAAAGCTTTCTGCACAGAATTTCTGTTTTACAAAATGGAACATACATTCTCATTGGTGCAGCAGTATAAGTGATTTAGTACCACTCCAAGTGCCACTAACTCATATCCTAGTCTGTTTGCCTCAAACGCTTTCTAGGAATCTAGTTTACTGAAACTGAATGTTTGCCTTGTCAATAAGTATACCTTTATGGGATATTTCCTGTGTACAGACCTACAGTGGAAATGTTTTCACTGAGTAGCTTGTCTTTGAAACCACTGAGGAAAACACTGACCTAAAATAACACGCACATACATAATACATAAGAATATGGGATCAGAAAATTAATATTCCGTTTTTCTTTCCCGTTAGAATTCTCAAGCTCAGTTCCCCAAATGTGAATTCAATCTGTATTCTGGCCTTAAAAGTTGTCGATAGCAATAGCATTATACGGGATGGGATATTAAGTGCACTAGGGTAGTTAAACTGAGAGCCACAGCAGGATCATCTAGGCCTGGTGTCATTCCACGATCTAGCACTTTCCTGGATTGTAAACTGAAGAGCACAAAAGCACGCACTTTTCTGGATTGTAAGTTGAAGAGCACACGCACACACACACACACACACACACACACACACACACACACACACACACATGCACGTGCACACACATATGCACCCGTGCACATGCACTCACATAATATCCCTTTCTCCAGAAAGTCTCTGAAACTCTAACACTCTAAGCAATTTAGCCAGGTCTTTTCTGGTACTCCTCTAGTTACAACTCATGTGCAACCCTTTTCACACAGCTCAACATTAAGCTGAGGAGCAAAAAAAAAAAAAAATTATCTTTATAATTTGAAAAAATGTAAAAAAAAAAAAAAAAAAAAAAAACACTTGCAGTGTAGCAAGTAGCTTACAACTTACACCAGCTTCAGTCCTGACTCCAGACTACAAAAGCAGTATCAGTATTAGTTTCAGTCCTGAGTACCAGCATCTAGAAATGCCAGTACGGAAGTGAATGTGGTACTGCATTACTGATTGATCGGATTGGCAATGGCATCTCCAGATTGCACCCCCCCAACACCACTTAGGGCAACTGCTGCCCCCTTCACACCACCCTAGCTACAACTGTTGCTACTTTTAAGACTTTTACAACCCTATAAAAAGTAAATAGGCGGGTACAGTAAAAACTAACTCCAAAAAACAAGGATACGTGATGGTCAATAAAAGTTGGAGAAACAGATTTAGCATACAAAACCTTTAATACATGCTTTCGTCAGTAAGACTTCATCAGAAAAAATTCATAATAGCAAACTGGACCATTACATACCTCACAGTTAATTATCAAAACACCATCAATCATTCAATTAATTACATAAGTAAATCTCACATTTCATTAACCCTCACAATACTAAAAAGGAAACCTACTAAGATAACTACAAAATGTATTATTTTAGACACGCATAATGAATAAAAACATTTAAATAACAACAATCAATTCAATATATTAGTTAATACTTATTAATCTTCAATTTTCTACTTTTAAGAAAATATTTAATATTAATACCATCGTTGAACCCAGGTTTTTTATCCGCTTCTAACCTCACTTGCCAAAATGTCTCCCTTTGCTCTAATAAAGTTTTATAATCTCCACCCCTCAAATCACCTTGCTCTACTTCTAATACTGAAAATAAAATTTTTTTTTTAAATTTACAGAATAAAAAGTTTTCATCTTGGACAGTGATAACAGTCTGCCCGCTTAAATATAACTGCATCTTTTTTATACTTTTGCTTACCCAGAGGCTTGGATGCAATTCTCGGAATTGGAGAAATTGCATTTTCATCATTGTGCCTGCAAACAAGGGTGGGTGCTGGGTGAACTCTGCAGATCTGCAGAACTTAAGTTGTATGCACAGCTTCGCTCCACTCGCTGCTGGTGCTGCTGCTATATTCCCTCCAATTACAATCCAAATCTCTGACTGAATTCAACAGGCAGTCTACCTAACGATGAAGCTTATGTCACACACATGCCCCTGTATGCTGGCAAAGTGTGGTGACGTCAGCCATAAATTTAAAGTTGTAGATAAAAAAAAAAAAAAAATCGTGAATTAAAGGGGGCCACTTAGAATTTGTGGCACCCCATTATTTTACCCTCAAAACCGGTAAATACTGAGGAATTCAGTATGATTGAGAGGTATGGATCTACATCCAAAATCCCAGTCTTTCCTCATTTCTTGAATTACCTGCCCCCCCCCCCGCTTCATCATCATCCCTTTTCACTTTGAATTTTAGCTTTCTGCTTATGTTATGTATAAGAGCCCTAACTGTGTAGCTCTGAAATATCCCTTCAAATCAGGTAATCCTAATCATCCTTGATCTCTTGGGATGATCAGTTTATGCACCTTACAGTACAGTTGTGTACACTTACCATAAATGTAGATATTCAAGTGTACTCATTGCTGCAGTCATTACATTTGGGTTATCTGCTTGCAGATAGCCCTCAGCCGGCCTAATTAGCAAAGTCTTGGGTCCTGCTTTGGTTGCTGTCTCCTCTTCCATGACGTCAGGTAGTCAGGGGTATAAAGCATGCAGCTGACGCCACTACATCAGTTTTTCTTGTCCCAGATGTCAGGTGCCCCCATAATGGGAAGCAATTATATACAAGGTTACACCTCCAACAAAAAGCAGATACACCAGAAAGCTTTAAATACAGTAAAACAAGAAGAGAGGTATAGCCAATAGAAGTCAGGGGGCTGGAGGTAGGGTAACCAGGACTGCAACAGTGAATACACTCTAACATCTACATTTATGGTAAGTGTACACAACTGTACTATGTTCTTCGTGTTTCACTGTTGCAGTCATTGCATTTGGGTAGATTCCCAAAGCTAAGGAAGGGAGGAGGCAATTAGAGAGCATTAGGATCAGCTATTAGGCCCTGCAAGACTGCAGTGGCAAAACAAGCTCTGGATTTAGAAAAAACAGGCAAGTGGTAATGCTTGGTGAAGGTATGGACAGAACTCCAGGTAGCAGCTTCTAGGATGTCCCTGGCAGGAACACCTCTGAGAAAGGCTGTTGAAGTAGATGCAGCCTTGGTGGAACCTGATCTTATCCCCTATGGGGTAGGTTTTTCCATGGTGTTTATATCAGAAATAAATGCAATGGCCTATCCACTTAGAAATGGTTTGCTTTGAAATGGCCTTCCCCTCTGCCCCTGCAGCAAAGGCAACTATAGCAGCTGTTCAGTTTTCCTGAGAGGTTAAGTCCTATCCAAATAAAATTTAAGTTGCCTGTGCATGTCCAAAGAGTGCAGTATTCTTTTTCCTTTGTTCTGTGGATTAGAAAAGAAGGTTGGCAAATAAATGGACTGATTAAGGACCGCACTGGATACCACCTTGGGCATAAAGGAAGGATTGGTCCTGAAGGATACCCTGTCTGCATGGAAGATGATGGAGGGCTCCACTGCCATGAGGGCTTATAATTCAGACACTCTTCTTGCTGAAGTGATGGCTAGAAGGAAGGCTGTTTTCCAAGAAAGGAATTTCAACTCTGCAGTTGCAGCTGGCTCAAAATAGAGTGAGCTTTTCCAATACAAAGTTAAGGTCCCAGGCTGGAGTAGGGGCTCTCCTGGGTGGCCTTAAAATTTTGGCCCATCTGAGGAATTGCTTCAGCAGGGTGTGAGAGAGAGGGGTGGCTCACTAATATAATGTGCTGAAATGGCTGAGGCATGAATTTTAATAGAGGAGATGGATAGGCCCTTGTGAAGCATCTCTGCTAAGTATTGAAGAATATGTGGTAAGCTGGACACAGTTGAGCCCATTCCCTGAGTTTGGTTCCAGGAACAGTATCTTTTCCCCTTTTCAGCATAGGATTTTCTAGTACTAGGCCTCCCTGCCTCCAGAAAGACATCCAGCACTTGCTTACTGAGGGATGATATTGGAGAGCTCAGGTAACTAGCCAGGCTGCAAGGTTCAGGGTTTGAAGCTGAGGGTGCAAAATCTGGCCCTCCTGCTGGGACAGCTGGGAAGGGGTCTGAGGCAGGTGCTATGGTTCCAGCAGTGACATACTGTGCAAGAGGGGGTACCAGTGTTGGCGTGGCCAGTCTAGTGCAATGAGTACTGTCCTTGGTTTGTCCTGTTTGATCTATAGTAGAACTTTCGAGAGGAGAGGCAGAGGGGGAAAGACATAAACTGAGAGGCTTTCCCAGGTGAAGGTCAGGGCATCCACTTTCCAAGCTTGTCTGTGTTGAGTCCTTGTGCAGAATTTGTCCAATTGGTAGTTCTGAGGGGAGGTAAACAGGTCTATCTCTGGGCTCCCCAATTTGTTTCTCAAAATGTTGAATATCTTTGGTTCCAGTTTCCACTTGTGTGGGTCCATGAGATTTCTGCTTAGGTCGTTTGCCAGTGAATTTAGCTTGCCTGGCAGGAATTGAGCTTGTAGATGCACTTGGTAGCTCAAGGCTGTGTTCCACAGAGCCATGGCTAGTTTGGAGAGAGGGTATGAGTGGGTTTCCCCCTGCTTGTTTATGTACCACGTAACAATGGTGTTGTCTGTCTTTACCAATAATTGTCCTGGAAGAATGTGGTCCTTGAAGGCTGTCAGAGAATTCTGTACAGCTAACCTTTCTTTCTGGTTGATATGCAAGTGCATTTGACTCGGGTTCCATTTGCCCTGAATGCACTGCCCTACCAAGTGAGTCCCCCATGCATAGTCTGATGCGTTTGTTAGGGTTTGGGTGGCAGGGGGTAGAGTGAATGGCAGTCCCTTGTTGTGGAAGCAGGCCTCTGCCCACCAAAGGAACTCTGTCTTTATACAAGGAATGATAGGGATCCTTGATTCCAGGTCCTGAGAATACTGACATCATAGGCTTTTTAGATACCATTGTAGTTTCCTCATATACAATCTTGCATATGGAATTAGTAGGATGCAAGAGGCCATGAACCCCAGGGCTTACAGTATTTACCTTGCAGATAGCTGGGTCTTTGTGGCCAGTAGTTTGAAGTATGCTGTCAAATAAATTTGTTTCTCTGGTGTGAGGTAGGCCATCTGGGAAGTTGTGTTCAAGCTTGCTCCCAGGAATACAATTTGTTTGGCAGGGTACTAGGTGAGATTTCTTTTCATTTATGGTGTACCCCAGAGAGGTTAGCAGTTTATTTAAAAATGCCAGATGATTTAATAGTATGCCCTGGCTTTCTGCCTGAATTAAAACCTCCAAATGAAAAATACAAACTCCAAAAAAGAACGGAAAAAGGCTCCGTGAACCGAAGGTGCAAACACAGAATTTATTCCAATAAAAGTGAAGCGCTTTTCGTCTACCAAAACAAATAGATAGACTTCATCAGACAAAGTGCATTACAAACAATAAGACTTTAAATACTTATTTTATTTATTTTTATTTTACATTTGTTGACCGGGATAGTCTAACTGGATTTATGTCCATTTTCAGTACAGTCCCGGGGAGATAAGCTCCAAGAGATTACTAGACTACTAACATACAGGTACTAGTTGTTATACAGTTAAATACTACAAATTTTAAACAGTTCAGGAATCTTCACAGTTTATACAAAAAACATGTTACAAGCATTAGATAAGATATTTTAGACTTTATGTACAAGACTTCATTAGTAACTAGAAAGTAATTGTTAAACAAATGCATACTTCAAGTTTCAACAGTTCAGCAATGGTCACAGTTTAAACAATACTTGTTGCCTGCCTTGGGAAGGATGCTTTAGAATTATACGCAGAAAAAGTTAACTAGGTATTTTAAATTATCTCTATTAGGATAATATATGTTTTTGCCAAGGATAGGCCTTGATCTAAAAAGACACAGATAGAGCAGGAATTAAGCATTAAGAGAGGGTATTTGGGATATAGTATGAAATTAGTCTGGATTTGTACAGGGACACAACCAATGGGTTTTACGATAGAGTTTCAGATTATGTTTAAAAAGTGTAAATGAAGACAGTGATGTAAGTTCATGGGGGGAGTTGGGTTCCAATACTTTCCAACTGCATTTGAGAACAGAGCATCTCCTGCCATGTTATTAGATTTACATGTTGATACAAGTAGTTTATTAGACGAGAGTAAAGTTGAAAGGTTCTTATATTGGGTAATGAGACTAGCAAGTATTGGGGTATTGGTTGGTTGCAAAAGGGTTGTGCGCAATGGTGAGTTGAAGTGAATCTGATTCAGAAGCTCTAACCAGCCTAACTGTTTCAGATTATGGCAGTGATGGGTTCTAAAGGAGGAAGCAGTAGCAAATCTGGCAACACTATTGTAAGCATTGGCTAGCTTGTTAAGGTTATTTTTTGACAAGTTAGAATATATGGAAGAAGCATAAAGAAGTGTGGAGATAAGGTGGGAATAGGCAATAGTGGTTCTGGCTAGTGGGGAGAGAAAGGGTTTTATCCTATAGAGGGAGCCTAGTTTCTTGTTGACAGTTTTTATGGTATTGTTGATATGGGTTTCAAAGTTCAGGTTATCAATGGTTACCCCTAGAAGTTTGGTTGTTGGATCGGGAGATATTAGTGCACCATTATTAGATAAAGCTGAAAAGTTCATTGGGAGTGATTTACGGGTAGGAGTGAAGAGGAGGAGTTTTTTTTTTTGGGGGGGGGGGTTTCAAGAGGAGGCAGCATTGTAGAAACCAATTTTCTGTTTTATTGAACATTGTCTGAGTTAGAGTCTGTAGTTGGGATTGAGATTTAACTGAGCAGATTATTGTCGAATCATCTGCATATTGTACACAGTTAGTTAAAGGAATAGCTAGGTTGAGGTCATTCATAAGTTTTGAGAAAAGGAGGGGGCCCAATATAGAGCCCTGAGGAACACCTATGGTAACTGGGAGATGGGATGAGAGGTTGTTGTCCCATACCACTGCCTGCTCTCTATTATCAAGGTAGGACTGGAGCCATTTTATAGTCTGTGTGTCCAGAGAGAAGGATTTTAGAATATTTAGAAGTAAGTGGTGGCTGACCATGTCGAATGCTTTTGAAAGGTCGATGAAAAGTGCTGAAGAGAGAAGATTGTTATTACGGTTTTTATTGATGCTGTCAGTGAAAAATAGGAGAGCAGTTGTTGTACTGTGGAAAGGCCTGTAGCCATGTTCAGATTTGGCCAGTAAATTGTTCTGGAGTAGGTGGTCTAGTAACTGTCTGTGGATGCACTTTTCCATTAGTTTAGCTAATGGGGAAAGTAGAGCTATGGGACGATAGTTAGAATATTCTCTGGAGTTTCCACCCTTGTGTAGGGGGATAATGTAGGAGATTTTCCAGATGGAGGGAATAGTGCTTTCTTGTATGGTTCTACTTATCAGCAATGATACAGGATAAGCTATGACTCTGGCTGCCTTTTGCAGGTATTCAGCAGGTAGCTGGTCAGCTGAGGGGGTAGTAGGTTTTAGTTTACTTAAGAGATTGCAGATGAGGGAAGTTGGGACAGGTTGCAGGTTTAGAGTTGGGAGAGAGTTAGTAGTATTGGTTGGAAGGGCAGAGCTATCGGTTGTTAGTTGATTAGCAAGTGTTTGGATGGTCTCAGTGAAAAAGGTATTAAAAGCATTAGCAGTTTGCTTTGGATTGTCAGAATTTGATCCTATAGGGGGTGGTGTTGCGGATTGGCCTGGTTGAAGTAGTCTGTTTATGCTAGCCCAGAACCTTTGTGGTTTATTTTGGTTGGTCTGTTGGAGGTGGAAGTAAAAGTTTTTTTTATCTTCGAGTATAGCTTTCTTAGTCTCATTTCTTTTTGCCTGAATTGTTGTTGGTCTACAGGGTTTTTAGCTGTTTTCCATAATGCCCAAACTTTATTTCTCTGCTGAATTTTCTGCCTGGTTTTCTTTGTAAGCCATGGGGTGGGTTTAGATTTAATTTTGATGGAACGCTTTGGTGCACGGTGGTTAAGGATTGTTAAGAATTTTGAGTTAAAGTAGTTTGTTGCTTCGTCAAGTGGGAGGTATTTTATAGGTGACCAATCACATTCTTTTAGTTCAGCTTGGAAGTTATTGGGGTTAAAGTTTCTGTTGCTTCTTATTGTTTTATATATGGTTGGATTGTGTGAGCTCGACCTTTGCCTGATTATGTAAGTGAGAGAATGGTCACTTACATCATCAGGGAGGGTCCCTACATTATAGAGTTATTGGTGATTATTTATTAGAATCCATTCTAGGATGGATTATTTGTTATTGGGTTCATTAATTCTGGTTGGGGGGTTAATTGTTTGTGAGAAGCCATTAAGGTTAATATGGGAGGCTGGTGATTCAGTAGAGCAGTCCTTCCAGTCTATATTAAAATCTCCAAGAATTATTGTCTCTTGGGGAATTTTTGTGGTGAGTTCAGCAAGGATACCTTCCAGAGTGGTGATGTTGTTACCAGGGGGCAAGTTGATACATATTATATTTAGGGATTTGATGGGATTAAGTTGAAGTTTGGTGCTAATGATTTCTGTATTGTTTTCAGAAGAGGAACCAAGATCTAGTACAGATATTTGTAGCCCTTCTTTATAGAGGATAGCAACACCCCCTCCTTTTTTTACTTTGCTGTCTTGTCTCAAGATGTTGTACCCAGATGGAATAATTTCAACATCTTGTGTAGCGGGTTTTAGCCATGTTTCTGTTAAAGTATATCAAAGGAATGAATAGCCAGGAGAGCATGGAGGTGGGCAATTTTATTATTTATGCTGCAAATATTGAGGTGAGCTATATAGAGTGAGTTGGGAGATTTAGATGGGATATTTGGGGTTGCAGGAACATGAATTTGTGGTTCTGTGCTTGTTTTTTGCCCTGGTCCTGGGTTAGGATGAATGTCCCCATCTAGTAAGGAGAGGTGTAATAGCGTGTTTAAGGGATTGTGGAGGTTAAAGTAATGAAGAGGTTTTTTAGGTTTTAGATAGTTGCCTTACCTTCTAAATGCTGTCATCACAAACAACCAGCCTATCAAAACCTAATAAAAAACATCGCTAAAAAACACAGAAAACCTCCCACAATGAAGTTAACACATAATTACTCTTCAACTAACAAATAGTATAATAAATATTATATATATATATATATATATATATTTATATATATATATATATACACACATACAAACAAACAATATGTAAAAAATAATAAATAAAATGTGAAAAAATGCTTATATTTAAAACTCCAAAGGAACCAATACCCTTAAAGCAAAAGGTTTCTTAACTTTAAAATGCATCTCATTCAAACCTGGGGGGGGCTATAAGAGTTTAACCTTAACTGCCAAATCAATTCACGCTTCTCCAGCAATAGTTGTTGGGGGCCTCCTTTCAAATCAAAGGCTACTTGGTCAATCACTCTAAACAAGTTATGAGTGAAATTCTCACTACAATGTTTTGCCAAAACATTAACAGTATTCCCCCTCCTGATGTTGTAAATATGCTTGTATATCCTTTCCTTAAGCCTCCTGTCAGTCTTGCCTATATACAACGCAGGAGAACACTGGCAGGAGGCCAAGTAGACAACTGACTTGGAATCACAGCTGAACCTACCCCTGGTCTTAAAAGTCTTTCCCTCCAATACTAAAATTGGCACCAGTTGAGATGTATTTACAATAAT
>NC_056751.1:573482957-573497013 GCF_019279795.1 Protopterus annectens | reverse complement strand
GGGCTTCTCTGTTGAAATCAAGAAGGTTATTGCCCAAAAGATGTTAAGAGGCTATGAAGAGTTTTTTACTTTGTGGCCAGTAGGGTCTTTTGAACCCTCTATATGCATAGATGCTCTGTCAATGTTTTGATAGTTATGTTACTAAAATTTTTTCCATCCCCCCCCCCCCATCTGTCACACATACTTTTGATTTATTTATTCCAATAATGGATATGAATATGAATGGCTTTGTTTTGAAAATGCCGTACTGTTTTATGATGGTGTATAGGAATTTTATATATGACTTTTTTACATGATATTTTTAATGAGCCATGTACCTTTAAATAATGGACAGGATTTTGGCTTATTTTGGCTTTTTAAACTGATGTTTATAGACAGTTTAGTTGTATAGGTCTGAAGAAGCTTATGCGAAAGCGCCACCCTTTTTATTAATAAACCTGCTTTTACATACCGCCTGCACTTGGATTATTTACATCATTGGCTATTGGATTTAGGAGCTACTTGTGATTTAAATGAGACTGCAATCCTCCATTGTTTTGCTCAGCGGTGTTTGTTTTTAACTATTTATCTTTGAGCTTGTTGTTCCGTTGAGCATTCACTCCACTGGTCCTCTTTATTCATTATATTATCAGACTTTGTTGACTTTTTAAAATAAATATAAAAAATGGATTGGAGGGAGACAAATTCCTACAATTTATGAGAACCATGTTATCAGGATTGATAACTGGGCTTTGAAAGCCTGACAAAGCAAAGATGATACTGTATCCATGCATTCTGAAGCTTTGCTATGGACACTGATCCAAACTTATGCTCCAAACAATCCATTAAATGCTAAGTTCATAAATCCTACAATTATAATAAGATGCACAATCACATTATGTTGTGTGCTGTCATTGTAATGTACAACTCCACAGCACCCAACCTTCTAAGCAAAAACATACTTCACTAGTTGCTCTGCATGATTAATGCACCGTGCGGTTACACCTACACACTCAAAAAAAAAAACATCTATTTACCAATGTGATGAACTTTTTCCTTGATGACCTCACATTCAATTGGCCAGCGTGGTGGCTGCAGTGGTCCACTGGTAGGCACTGCATATAAACTGCGTGGCTCACACAAACGTGGAATATATTTCCCTTCTAAATAATTAAATAAAAGCTGCTTTGTCTTTGAAGAAATTTTATCTGTAAAGAAAGGGAACAGGAAATAAAAGAACAAGGTTAAGGGAATAGCTGATTGTTTAAGTTTGCAGCCTTACATAGTACAACTACATACAGCTATTTTGCGGCATTATACAAGTCACGTAACATATTGCAGATGCAACAGAAGCACATGCTACAATGTATAGAAGTCTGCTAGTGTGTCAAATATTACAGTTCTAAGGTTGGATGTGTAATTAAAAAAGTAAAAGGTGCACACGCACACATACACACATACACACACACGCACACACACACTTAAACACACACACACCTTACAAAACAGCACAGCAGTCATATTTAACAAAGATAAATGTAGTAAAACGATCACACTGAAAACTCTTGCGTATCTGGTATATATAATATATCAATGTAGACTAAACATCTTGTGTAAGTGTGAAAATGAGAAGTTATGTACCTACCATAACGTTCCATGTTAGTTGTCTTCTCTCGCCTTCTTTCTTGCTTGATGGGTTCGGAGCCGATCCTCGGCCCGACTGCACTTTGCTAAGCTCGAGAGTCACTTTTACCAGCTCGAGGCAGCCCCATATCCCATGATGCAAGGCGGTAAGTACCCAGATCTCGTTTGTTATCTATAGGCACAACACCTAGCATAAAAACTTCCTAGAAGGAAAGAAAGGCAAAAAGCCTGAAGGATGGTAAGGCAGACCAGAACTGTCTGGTCTTAAGAAGCATATATCTCTTCCATATAGGGAGAAAAAGGTCTGTCCAGGCCAGGGGCAGGAGGGAGGGTCGCAGAGAGAAGACAACTAACATGGAACGCTATGGTAGGTACATAACTTCTCAATGTTAAGTTGTCAATCTCGCTCATTCTGCTTGATGGGACCGTGTCCCTAGCACTTCTATCCTGGGTGGCTCAATGGAACAGACTCTTGAGAACTGTAGGAGCCAAAACTGGCTCTATCCCTGGAGGCCAAATCCAATTTGTAATGAGAAACAAAGGTATGAGGAGGGCCCAAGTGGCTGCTGCACAAATAGTGTCCAATGGAAGTCTAGCCTGAAAAGCTGTGGAAGTGGCTGCTTCTGGTTGAATGCGCTTTAGGTTTTGAGCACAGGTCTTTTCCCCTGAGCTGTTAGATTTCAGGGTTGACGGAAGAATGCCATCTAGCTAAGGTCACTTTGAGACAGGAAGGCCTTTCTTGTTATCAGCATAAGAAAGAAAGAGCTGATCGGATTTCCTGAATTGTTTTGTTCTGTCCAAATAATATCTGAGTTGGCGGTGAACATCAAGATAATGTAATTTTTGTTCCGATCTGTTTGAGTAATTAGGAAAAATACAGGAGGTCAATAGATTGGTTCAAATTATTTTTCGAGGCCACCTTAGGCAAAAAGGTCGGATTAGTTCTCAAGGATACCCTGTCTTTGTGGAAGACCAAGTAAGGGGGACGAACAGAGAGAGCATGAAGTTCAGACACTCTCCTTGCAGAGGTAATAGCAACAAGGAAGAGTGTTTTCCATGAAAGAAATTTCAGGGAACATGAAACACCTGGCTCGAAGGGAGGAAGAGTTAAGGATGTCAGCACTAGATTTAGGTCCCATTGAGGAGGAGGACTCCTGACTGGAGGACTGTAGGACATAATGTTGTGATCTGCAAACCCGACATGAAAGTTCGATATAGCAGCCAACTGAACTTTGACCGTGGAAGATGAAGAGCCCGCGTGAAAGATTTCCGCTAAGAAATCCAAAACTGCTTGAACAGGGGCAGTAAAAGGATCTATATTTTTAGCTTTTGCCCAACAAGAGAAGCGTTTCCATTTGCTGGTATAAATCCTTCTAGTAGAGGATTTTAGGGAAGCCACTATGATATCCCTAACAGGATTAGAGATCATAGGAAGCCTGGCTAAGGAAGGAAGTGGAGCAACCACGCTGTGAGGTTGAGAGAAGGGATAGACCGGTGCAGCTGACCCGACTGGTGAATCGGAAGGTCTGGCACTGGGTCCAGATGCCACGGCTGCACCAAAAGGTGACGATGGAGGAACGGGAAACAAATTTGTCGAGGCCAATAATAGGGAGCAATGAGAATCATTTTGGCTCTCAAAACGGTGGCTTTCTGGAGGACTTGTGGAATCAGCGGGAAGGGAGGAAAGGCATAAAGAAGTCCCTGGGCCAATCCTGGGTTAGAGCTGCCTCTGGGGGATGGCCTGGCAGTGGAAGAGAGAAAAGAAGTCTGGGCATTTGCTGTTTTGGGGAGTAGCAAAAGATCGCAACATGGGCGGCCCCATTCTAGAAAAACTCTCCACTATAGATTGTTTGAGAGACCACTCGTGAGGCATGAGAATAGCTCTGCTCAATCTGTCCGCTAGAATGTTGGTTTTCCCAGGGATATGCTGCTATCAGTAACCGATGAGAGGAGATCGCCAGTGCCAAAGTCTGAGAGCTTCTCGGCTGGCAAGGGGTAGGACTTGGTTCCGCCCTGTTTGTTGATATAATTCTCCATACTACAGACATGTTGGCAGTGTGAACTGCAATTGATCGCACGGGCAGCAAGTCGCTGAGGGCATGCAACGCGAAAAGCACTGCTCTCATCTCTAGGACATTTATGCAGGTGGTATTCAACGGTTGCCACGCCCCATGAACCATCCTGTTCTGATAATGACCCCCACCCGATCAGGGAGCCGTCCGTCGTGACTGTGGCTACCGGGGCCGGGATACAAAGGGTCTGACTTGATGTATCTGGGGGGAAGTTATCCACCATGAAAGATGATTCTGCAAATTTGTGTCACCAGGATTTGGTGATGCATGGGAAGTTGTTGGTAAGACCACTGAGTGAACAACATCCATTGAAGCAGACGATGTAGAAGCGGGCCAGGGAAGAAGGGTAATAAACGCAGCCATGAGGCCCAACACCTTCAGAATCATTCTGGCTTGCACCTTTTGCTGGGAAGGATGATCCTCACGTGACTTTGTATATCTGAGATTCTTGGTCTGTGAGGGTTGCTGACATCCTAACAGTGTTTAAGTTTGCGCCTATGAAAGTAATAGACTGGCAGGGCAATAAGGAGGATTTTTCAGAAGTTGATCGAAATTCTAATTGAGTGCAGAGATTTAGGGTGTAATCCCGGCTTGAAGAAGTTGATGCCTGGTGGTGGCTGAAAGCAGCCAGTCGCCGAGATACGGAAACACCTGGAATCCTTGACGCCTCAGGTGAGCCGTGACCACTGCCACACATTTCAGGAACACTCTGGGGCTGTAGGAGACCAAAGGGCAGGGCTCTGAATTGAAATGACTGACCCCAGCCGAAAGCGGAGAAATCTTTCTGGAGCTGCCTGTGAATTTTATGTGATAGTACGCTTCTGAAGATCTATTGAGCACATCCAGTTGTCCTTCTCTAGGAAGGGCAAAATTGATTGATGTGTGACCATTCGAATCTTGTCTTCTCACAGACTTGTTGAGTCTGCTGAGATCCAATATTGGTCTCCAGTCTCCCCGCCTTTTGGGGACCAAAAAGAATCTTGAGTACCCGGCTCTGAATGGTCTGTTGTAACTGGCTGAATGGCTCTTTTTGTAGAAGCTTAATACTTCTGACTCTGCAACTTCCTTAGACCGGTGGTACATCTGGAAGGGAATTTTGGAGAGAAAGGACTTTCCTAAAGGAATTTTGTAACCTCGGATATAATCGACTGTGCCCATCTGTCTTGAGGAGGGAACGCCAGGCTTTGGGTACAGCGATAATCTTCCCCACTGCCTAAGTGATGGACAGTCGGACAACATCTCAGGGATGCTGGAAGGGCTTGTCAGAGAGGCCTCTGCTTCCTGGTTTTGTGGGCCCCTCTGCCTCTAGAGCGCGCTCTGTTATTATTACCCCTCTGCCTCTAGGGTAAACTGACTACGCAAGGCCCCGTGCGGACTCCTGGGATTTCACGGAGCCACATTTTTCCTACTTCTGACCTTTGGGGTAAGGTCTAGAGGGGTAGAAAACGGACCCCACGGCAGAAAGAGTCTTGCCGTCCTGCTCACACCTGGTCAATGTATCCTTCACTTGAGGGCCAAACAATGCTGACCCATCAAAGGGAGAATTTGTGAAGGACGCCTTAAAGGGATCTGCAAAATTACAGAGCCGCATCCAGATTGACGCCTAAGAGCCACTCCTGTACCTCGCTGACTCTACTCGCTCCATCTGCTGCATATGATATCAGTCGCGATGGAGGAGTTAGCTATAGAATTAAGGATTCCTAGCTGAGAAGCAATCTTCTCTTGAGCCCCTGCAGTCGTAGGGATCCTGCACTACTACCTAGTTCCTTAAGGATGTCCCTTTGGAGTCTGGTGAAGTGACATAAAAGTTCAGCGAGCACATGGCAAAGGTCAGCTGAGGAGAACATCCGCTACCATACCTATCCATGGTCCTAGAATCCTTATTAGGAGGATGGACTAATGGTACGAAAGGATCTGCAAGTTCCTTCTTAGTGGCGTCAGCCACCACCATGGCATTAACAGGACACCTTTCGTAAGGAATTGCTTTTCAGAAGGGGCTGTAATAAATTCTAATGGCCTCCTAGGAACTGGCCCCTACAGAATCAGGAGCAGCCCAAGCCTTTCGAGCAACAATAACCTCCATAAGGTCGAAAGGTGGAGACACCCAGGAGGTGGAGGGTCGAGATCCAAATGCCTCTAGGTATACCGACTCATCCTCGGAGGGATTTATGGAGGGCCAGTTTCCTCTGTTTCAGGAGTTCTAGGATGTCTGAAAAGGAGACATCCTCAGAGGGGGATCTTGGGGATCCCTCTGACTCATCTAAGTCGGTATCTGAAGTGATAGACTCACGGGAGTCCACGTGTTTCCTCTTACAAGTCCTTCTATGGAGGATCTCCTGACTGGTCAGGAGAATCCTCGGAAGAGGGGTTCTTCCCAGTGGGGAAACCTGAGGCGGTGGATCTCTAGGTCCGGGAGCAAGAGAGATGGAAGAGATATCGACAGGCACTGTAGAGGGAGGAGCTAAGGGAATAGACTGCTGACTGAGCCCAGTGGCCAGCACACTTCATCACCTCAAGGCTCCCTCCCAGGGAGATCCGAGAGAACCCGCTCCAAGAAACCGACCCCGGCCCACCGAAAGGGAAGGCCCGAGGCAGATGTCAGAGCCGAGCTCACCAGGCCAAAGCCCAAGGGGAAGAGCGGGCCGGACAAGGGTCCGATGCCACTCACCCCTCGGAGGAGACCAGGGAAGCCCGACCACCCAATCCCTCCAAGGAAGGTCTCGAGGAGGAGATAAGAGTAGATGCCGAGGGTGCAGAAGGGGGTATCTGCCCTCAGCCATAGCAGTAACTATCCCTCAGAGACTCCAGCTCCAAACCCTGGGGTAGAGTCAAAGGAGGAACTTGAAGAGGGTGTGGACTAATAGTCGCCTGTTGAGACGGACTATGAAGCATCTGGGCCAGTGCCTGTGATTTTAATAATCTACTTACCACCCTCTCTAAATCATGGTCCGACAACCTGACGATTTAGATGATCGGCCCGATGGCTCCATTCTGAAAGAAGAGGTGAGGCCGAGTCGACAGAATCGGCTCCAACGAGGGAGACCTGGACCTCTTCCTCGAAGGAACCATCGGAGCCGAAGGTTATTGATCCAGTCGGAGCCGATAACTTTCGCCCGAGAAGATTCAGACACATCGCCCCAGCCGAGCCGATGCAGGCATCGCAGTAGCGGTGTCGGAGCCGGTCAGGGCCGACACCGAAGCCTGGGCCACATGGTGGTCGGAGCCAGTACTCTGAACCGACACCAAAGTGACCAAAGAAGTATCGAAGATTTAGCCGACTCCGACAAAGTCGGAGCCAAGGCCGAAGGCTTGGATACAGAAGCCTGGGCCTTAGACTTAGAAGGCTTTCCCAGAGCCGATTTGGCCGGGAGCCCTCCGGTTTAAGGAGTCCCTTAAAATCAATTTGTTTTCTTCCTGCAGGACTCTCTGGCTAAAAGAATGACATATCGCACAGGAGTCCTGGTAGGTGAGAGGTCCCAGGCAGTAACAAGAAGTGTGACCGTCTGTCAGAGACATCTTCTGACAGCACGAGTCACACTTCTTAAAGCCTGAGACCCTCTGCTCTTTGGACATAGTGGACACAAACACAGAACCACACAGTCCCAAACAAACAATTAAATTATAGTTAAAACAGTAAAAACCTCTCACACACACACACACACACACACACACCTTGACAGGGGGGGGGGGATGAGAGGGAAGGAAGGCCTGACTAAAAAAATTAAGGAGGAAGGATAATTTTAGTCACAAAGGTGCTTACAATAAACTAAAAATGAAAGATCTTTAAGTTTAAAAGTGAAAAGGGGCTAAAAGCAGTTTAATATAAAACACTTACCAGGAGCTGGCAAAAGGAGGACCTCATCAGCGAAGTGGCAAACGAGATCTGGGTACTTACCGCCTTGCATCATGGGATATGGGGCTGCCTCGAGCTGGTAAAAGTGACTCTCGAGCTTAGCAAAGTGCCGAGTCGGAGCAGAGGATCGGCTCCGAACCCATCAAGCAAGAATGAAGGCGAGATTGACAACTTAACATCTGCTAATTAGGAATATGTATAAAAAGACATAAATACATAAATGAATGTTGTGAAGATGGTAGGTAATAGGGCAGAGATGGTACTGGAAGGATTGGGTAGGGTGAATAACAGATTCTCACACAAGATGAGAAACACGGAGCAGAAGGAAAAGTACCAAAAAGTTGTTTAGCCAGTTCCCAGGGCAGAAGAAACAATTACTATTTAGAACAACAAGTTTGCCTGTTACCCTAACTATGGCATATAGTTTCAGTCCTAGTTAACAGCCAATGGCTTAATATGTAGCATTTTGTTAAATGAGAATGAACACTGATGCCTTTAGTTTTTTATTTTTTTTTCTAGGAATGACATGGGATGGCATTTATTTTAACTACAGGAAATCTGATCAGGACAATGGTGGAACACTTACTCTGCCACTCCTACTCCAGTTAGAAACTGAACTTATTAGGAGGAACAGGAGGAATAGGAAGTGGAGTGAATAACAGAAAAGTAAATAAGACAATGATGGGGAGTCCAGGATGGCAGAATAAAGGAGGAGGTACTGATGAGCTTTCTTCTGTGTAATGGGCAGCCAATCTCTGAATGGTTAATGAAACATGAATGATACCCAAAAATGAAAAACATTCCTCAAAAAAAAAAAAAAAAAAACCCTGCTAATGATTATTTTGAGCTCAGCACTGATGTTACTGTAAGCACAAACCTGTAGCGACTGGTGCAATAAAGTAGGAGGACTACAAAAAAAAAAAAAAACTCAGTTGGGAAAATGAGAAAGGTGGGAGACTATGCTTCATTGGTCAATAGGTTCATATGTGATTACTAGGCTAATGATCCTAGGGGTCCTTTTTAAGCCTAGCCATCCTTTCCAAATGTATCTAACAAGTTTTGAAACCCTAGGTATATTTTAGGGGGTATTTATAGGCTTAGGTGATGAATTTTCATAATGGTTAAGGTATTTGCCTCCCATGCACAAGATACAAGGTTCAATCCTGACTTCTGGCCAATACCTGTTTGGAGTTTGCATGTTCACCCTGTGTCTCTGTGTGGTTTCTTGTATCTCTGAAAAACATGCTGAGTGTTTCCATCTCAAACTCACCAATAACTGGAGCTGTGAGGAGCACCATACACTCTACTTGGTGACCTACAAAGAGTTTTATAGATCAATCACTTTGCGCATCTACTGTGGTGTGCAGTACTCTCAAGATAGGGAAACATGGATCACAGACTGAGCAGCATGGCAGGGCTAGCCACTCTGTGTGTAAAAAAAAAAAAATGTATGTACTTACCATAACGTTCCATCTGTGTTGTCCATTTTCATTTTTCCTCAACTGTTGGGGTTTACTAAAGCTCATGGCCACCAAAAACTCTTGAGCTTCTCCCCAATCCATAATGCACCAACCCCTAACATACCTCAGATCTTGTTTTCTGTCATACATAAAGTAGAAATGGTCTAGCTCAGAACATTGAAGTATTAAAACTTTGAATGTTCTGATATCGAACACTATTCAGTGAACGCTAAGAATAGCAAAGTTGTAGCAAATTCTTTCCTCGGGAAAGAATTTGGTTGGCCATTTCTGTGGCTTCGCTATTCTTAGCGCTGTGGTGGAAAGTTACGGGTTGGGTTCAAGTAAGTGTGCGATTATTTGTACGCTAGGGTTAGGGGCGGGTTAAGTGAGTTAGGTTAGGGCGATTAGGCGGTATGATAGTGACAGACTTTAGGGGTGGTTTAAGTGAGTTAGGGTTTGGGCGCGGGTTAGGTGAGTGTGCGATAGTGACGGACCTTAGGGTTAGGGTTAAGGTAAGTTGGTAGATAGTGTATGTTTAGTTTAGTGTAGCGTTAGATGTAGAAATTTAAGTGTATGTATGTGGTTGCTGTTTGTTTGATGTGCTTGTGTTGTGTGTATGTGTTTCGGAGCAGCAAATTTTTTCCATGGGAAAAAATTTGCTGTTCTAAATGTTCGATATCTTCATGTTTAGATGTTTTGGGGCCGATGAAATAGCGTTCGCTATTTTCATCTTTCGATAATGTGATATAAACGCAGTAGAAAGAGCCACTACAACTTTCTTGACAGAAAGGTCATATCTGGAGCTCAGTATAAAGGACAGTGGTGTCCTTATAGTGTCTCGTTCTTCCAGAAGTCATAATGGCAAAGGATGGGGGTTGATGGGTGGGAAGTTGAGGAAGAATGAAAATGGACAGCAGAGATGAAATGTTATGGCAAGTACAAAACTTCTTTTATCTGATGTTGTCAATTTTCTTTCTATCCTCAACTGTTGGGACAGAGTCCCCAGCTACATAAAACCCCAGGTGGACTCTAAAGAAAGATATTACTGAGCACAGTTGAGCCAAAAACTGCTCTTGCCCTCGAGACCAGATCCAATTTGTAATGAGTAATAAATGCATGAGGACTGGACCAAGTTGTGGCTGAACATATGCCATCTATGGAAACTCTAGACAGAAATACTGAAGTAGCAGCCATGGACCTAGTCGAATGGGCTCTTAGAGATCCTAGTAAGGATAGTACTGCTCTCATCCCTAGGACATTGATATGCAGGTGTGTTTCTTGATCGGTCCATGTGCCTTGGGCTGTTCTTCCCTGAAAATGCCCCCCCACCCTATCAGGGAAGCATCCATGCTCACTGTGGCTGCTGGTGGTGGAAGAACAAAGGGACAAACTATCATGACATGAAGAGAGGCGACCTATCGTGACATGAAGCGAGGTCAACCACCACTGAAGAGCCTTTTTGCAAGAGTTCATGATCATTATAAGGTGAGACATGGGGAGCTCTTGGTAAGACCATTGAGTGAACAACAGCCACTGCAGTATCCGCATGTGTATGCAACCCAGTGGTATGGTCAGAATTACAGCTGCCATAATGCCTAACAATTTTAGTACTTCTGATGCTGGAGCCTTGTTTAGGAGTTAATATCAGATTGCGGACCTACTGACGGAGTAGTAAGACTCTTTCTACTGGAAGTCTGAGCGCGGTGTTGATGGTGTCCAGTTCTGCTCTGATAAAAACGGTATAAGTTGCGATGGTGACAAGGCAGATTTTTTCTGAGTTTATTGTAATGCCCAGCTAGCTGCAGAGTGACAGAGTTGTGTCCCTGGCTTGAATGAGTTGATGCCTGGTGGTGGCGGTGAGGAGCCAATCATCTAGGTATGGGAACACCTGGAATCCTAAACGCCTCAAGTGAGTCAGGCCACTGCCATATATTTGGTGAACACTCTGGGGCTGTAGTGAGACCAAAGGGTAGGGGCTCAAAACTGGTAATGATTGGCTCCCAGCTGGAAGCGCAGATGATCCCTGGATTGTCTGGCCATTTTCATATGGTAGTACGCATCCCGGAGATATATTGAGCACATCCAATTGTCTTTCCCTAAAAAGGGAAGTATTGACTGAAGCATGACCATCCGAAACTTCTCTTTGACAGATTTGCCTGCTGAGGTCCAATATAGGTCTCCAGTCCCGTTTTTTTTTTGGAACTAAAAATAATCTTGAGTAAGTTCCAGATCCCGTCTGGTCTGCTGGGACTGGTTGGATGACTCTTTTTCTTAGCAACGTTTGGACCTCTACTGTTGCTTGTTCCCTGTAACTGGGTGGAACATCCAGGATTTTTCTTGTCGGTGGAGGGGTGTGGCAAAAGGAATGAAATATCCTCCGTAAATGATACTTTGTACCCAGTTGTCATTTGTTATTTTGAGCCAGGCGCCTGGATACAAAGATATGTGACTCCCGACTTCGATTATAGCCCTCTCCTCTGCCCCTGGAGGGGGGTTCACCATGTGTGTCCTGAAAGGCTTCCTGGGCCTTTTGGAACCACATCTCTCCTCCCATTTGGCCCTTAGTGTAGGGTCTGGCAGTGGTGGAAAAATGGACCCCGACTGCAGTGTCTTTCCTTCCTCCTCACACCTGGTCAAGGTTTCCTTAACTTTGGGCCTGAAAAGGATGAGCCATCAAAAGGGGTATTTACAAAGAATGACCTGAAGGGCTCCAATGAAGGAATACAAGCAAATCCAGGAGTGTTCCTAAGAGCAATTCCAGTAATTGGCCCCTGCTCTTTCCATGTGCTGCATACAATATGAGGGGCGTGGACGAGTTACCGATGGAGTGGAGGGTAGCAAGCTGGGAGGCAACTTTATCTGAAGCTCCTGCATTGTACCCTGAAGAGCATCTCCTAGCTATTTAAGGAGATCTCTTTGTAGTCTCGAAATGGGTTAGATAGTTGACAGAACGCAGTGCAAATGTCACTGAACTGGAAGTGTGCTTCCCATACCTATCCATGATCCCAGAATCTCTGTTAGGAGGATGGATAGAAGAGGAAGTTTCTGAAATTTCCTTTTTGGTGGCTGCCACCACCACAATTTCATCAACTGGCACACATTTGGTCAGAAAAGATTTGTCTTAGGGAGCAGAGATAAATTTATTAGGGTCTCCTTGGGACAGGCTCCATGGTGTTCTGGAGACTCCCACCCTTCGTGTGAGACCAGCTGCATAAGCTCATCGAAGGCAGAGACACCCAAGAGGTGGAGGGCTGAGACCTGAAAGCCTTTAGGAGAACTGACTGCCTTCAGTAGGGTTGGTGGACCGCCAGTCACCCTCTGCCTAAGGATTTCTAGTACCTCAGCAAATTAGATATGCTCAGAGGGGACTGTGGGGACCCATCTAATTCATCCAAGTTGGTATCAGATGTCAGGACTCCTGTGGGAATCTAGATGCTTCCTCTTACAAACTGTCTTCCTGGGAATCCCATTAGTGGGAGCTCTGGTGAGGTCATGTAAGCGCATCGGCCACCCAATGGGGTTTCCTGAGGCTCCAAGCCTCTACATTTGGCAATGATCTGTGAAGCAGAAGCAGACACATGCACTTTAGGGAGGAAGAAGCTGGACCCAAGGTCTAAGATGTCTTAGGAGACCTAACTCTTCTCATGGCTTCAAAGGCACCTCTGCTCCGATGAGAAGGGACCAAAGAATCTGAGGAAACCATTGATACCCGCAGCACCGGGACAGTGTGCTCCGGCAGAGGTAGCCAAGCCCTGAAAGGCAGAGTCAGAACTGATAAGTTGGTCCGGATATCCCACCCGGACCTGACCAGAGAGTGTCGGCTCCTAGATTCCTCAATCGGCGCCGAGGATGTCAAAGTAAACAGAGCCGAAGACACTGGAGCAGGCATCAGCTCCAAAGGCTCCACGATCAACAAGTCCCACTCCTCCAGCTCCAAAGGACTGGTATGTCTCGGTGAAGGAAGAGTAGTAGCTGGCAAAAGGGTCTTCGGCTTCGAAGCTGCTTGGGTCAGAGCCGATAAAAATTTAGTAAAGCCCGGTGCCTATAAAAGCTTCTGCACCACACGATCCACATCCAAATTGGAAAGGCTGATCGAAGACTGAGATGAGTGGAGAGAGGGTGGTACCGACTGTAACAGAGGAGACTTAGGTACTTCGGATACTGGTTCCAGAACTAGGGACCGGCTCTGAAAGGATAAGATGGTCAGCTCTGAGGTCTGTGGAGCCAACGTCGAAGACTTTTTGGATTTCTTAGTTTTGGAAGACTTTGAGGACTTACTGGATCCATCTTGGTCACTCAAAGCTTCTTGGAAAGAGGGTTTCAGCAAACCTCTATCAATCAATTTCCTCTTTCTCTCCTGGAGAACCCTAGAATTGAAAGAATGACATATGGAGCAGCTTTCTTGGAGATGCAATGCTCCCAAACAATAAACACAGTTAACATGACTGTCAGGGACAGACATTTTCTGGCCACATTTAGGGCATTTTTTAAATCCTGACTTAGGGTGTTTGTCTTGGTCAGCCATACTGTACAAACCACAGTATCAAAAAAGGTTACTGGAAAACGTTTACACCCAAACAATTTTGAATAGTAACAATCAAAAAGCCCTTTGAAAAATACGTGCAAAAAGTCACACACACACAAAGGTATTTATCTAAACAAAGATAAAGTATCAAGTTGTGACAGAAGTTACTATCTAAATGCACACAATACTGTATGCTACTATTTCACACAATGAAAACTAAACCTTAGCTCTAATTATTTTAGACTGTGAGAAAAAGGTCACTAACTAAGCACATACTAATCTAAACTATTAATAAAGATAGCTGTGACAGAAAAGTCACTGATTAAACACACACTAATAATCTAAACTAGGCCTAGGAAAAACAAGGCCAACTGGTAATATAAGAAAAGCACACCAAGGGAAAGGGAATTACACAATAAAGCTGTAAGAGCTTATATAACTATCTAAAACCACTATTAAGAATTATCAATATAATGAAGAAATACTGAAAAATAGGTTTTACTGGCCTAGCTAGTGAGAACCT
>NC_056751.1:573431225-573482457 GCF_019279795.1 Protopterus annectens | reverse complement strand
GCCTGATGTATCGGTATATGATAATAGGCGTCCTTGAGATCTATGGAGCACATCCAAACATCCTTCTCCAACAATGGGAGAATGGATTGTAAAGTGACCATTGAATTTGGACTTCATGATGGACTGGTTTAGTTTGCTGAGATCCAATATTGGTCTCAGGTCCCCTGTCTTTTGGCACTAAAAGAACCTTGAGTAATTTCCGGATCCGATCTGGTCTGTGGGGACCGGTTGGATGACTCCTTTTCTAGCAGCTTTGACGCTTCTGCGGCTGCAATTTCCCTTGACTGGGTGGTGGGTCCGGGATTTTTTGGACGGTGGGGTGAGTGTGTGAAGGGAATGGTGTAACCTCCGGCAATAATCCGGCACCCATCTGTCCTGAGTGATAGACTCCCAGGCTTTTAGGTGCTTTGCAAAGCGGCACCCGACTGGCTCGAGCAGCACAGCCGGGCAATCCCTCATGAAGTGTGGGAGGCTGAAGAGCCACGAAAGGACTCGGGTCTCCAGAATTGCGGGGCCCTCTGCGCCTCTGGGACGGCGTCTCCCAGAAAAATTTCCCGTCCTCTGCCTCTGGAAGGGAATCTTCCTGCTGTTGAGGAAAAACTTACGTGATTTTGGAACCACATCTTCCCTCCTCCTTTAGCCTTGGGATAAGGCCGAAGGGAGTGGAATAACGTGCACCTACGGCAGATAAAGTTTTTCCCTCTTGCTCACAGCGGTAAGAGTGTCTTTAACCTTAGGTCCAAACAAAGAGGACCCATCAAAGGGAGCGTCGGGCGAAGGAAGACTTGAAGGCCTCCGAAATGACACAACGGAGCCAGGCTTGTCTCCGTAGAGCCACGCCTGTGCCTGCCGCTCTGCCCGCCTTCGGCCGCATATGAAATGAGCCTCATGGACGAGTTAGAAATCGAGGTAAGGATAGCCAACTGAGAGCTAACCGACTGGGCTAGCTGCTCAGGTAGGTTACCTGAGAGGGAATCTGACAGCTCCTTGACCAGATCCCTCTGTAGCCTGGTAAAATGTGCCAAATAATTCAGGGACCTTAGTGTAAAGGCCGCTGAAGTCAGGGTGCGCTTCCAGTACCGGTCCATGCTCCTAGACTCCTTATTAGGAGGATGGACGGACGTTGAAGCCTCTGCCACGTCCTGTTGTGTAGCAGATGCCACCACCATGGCATCTACAGCCACACCTTTTGTCAAGAACTCCTTCTCGGGTGGGGCAGACAAAAATTTGTTAGGGCGAGAAGGCACTGGTTCCACAGTATCTGGATGTTCCCACGCCCTCCGACAAACCAAATCCAGGAGCTCGTCGAAGGGCGGAGACACCCAGGAGGTGGAGGGCTGAGCCCCAAAGGCCTTGAAGCACTGACTCATCAGCAGAGGGGGGTTTGGATATCCAGCCGCCTCGTTGCTTAAGGATCTCTAAAATGTCTGCGAATGAGACATCATCCGAGGACGACTTTGGGGACCCCTCCGCATCATCAAGATCAGTGTCCGATGTAAGAGACTCGGGGGAGTCCACGTGCTTCCTTTTGCACGATCTCTTCCTTGGAGGCTCCTCGAAGACAACTCCGAAGAACCCTCAGGAGGAGGGAACCCCAGTGGGGGTAACCTCAGGCAGGGCTCCGCTGCCTAGGGACAGGGGAACTGCCAAAGACCCAGTCTCCACGCCCAGGAAGGTGCCGGTAAAGCCGTAGAGATGGCGAAGAAGACTTGGCCAAGGTACTCCTCATAGCTCTGAAAGCCGGACCCCCAGAATCCTGGGAGTGTCCGGTCCCCGGAGCCATGATAGCAGACGGAAGTCCCGCAGCCGAAGCACCGAGAGGGAGGCTCGGAACCGACAGCATAGGTCTCGAAACGTCACCCCGGGTCCGGCCGAAGAAGTCCGCGTGCCAAACTCGGACCCAAAGGCCGGGGTTGGAGTAAGGGTCGGAGCCGACCCTAGGATCTCCACCGGCTCCAACAGCACCTGCTCCGACGGAGCCGAAGCGGTCGGAGGAGGAATGGCAATGGGATGGGCTATCGGCTCCGAAGCCAATTGGGTCAGAGCCGAAACAAATTTTTGAAAGACTGGGGACTGGAACAGTCTTTGGAGCACCCTGTCTATGTCGAATCTGACATCCTCGATGACCTAGAGGAGACTGAACGGGTTCGAGTTGGCCTCTCCAATGGCCCCAAGGGGCTAGGGGACCGGCCGAGGCGACTCGATAACTATCGGCGCCGAAGGAATACCCAAACCAGTTTCCATCGGTGCCGAGGAGGACTTAGGCACCGAGGAGGAAGTGTCTGAGCGGACAACCTTCATCGGCTCGAGACCAGTGGAGCCGATGAAGGTGACTCGCCTCGATGCCCCAGCCATCGGCTCCGAAGCCAGAGGAGTCGAGACTGGAGGCATCGAGGCAGACCGTTCGCCCTCGGCACCGAAGTCCTTGGAGCGAAGGAGAAGCCTGCCTATGTCTTTTGGCGGTCGGGTCCGACGGACTGGTCTGAGCCGACGCCCTTTTCTTTTTAGCAGGAGAAGGAGAGGATGCTAAAGCTTCTTCAAAAGAGGGTTTTATAAGGCCTTTCAATATAAGCTTATTTTTCCTCTCTTGGAGGACCCTCGAGGAAAAAGCGTGACACACGCTGCAGGACTCCTGCAAATGTTTGGCGCCCAAACAATATACACACAGAGAGTGGTCATCCGTGATAGACATTTTAAAACTACATTTAGTGCACTTCTTGAAGCCCGAAGGCCTAGGTGCCTGAGACATTATAAGTAAATTTAAGTACTCTCTCACAGACAAACTTAGTTAGTGAAAAAACTGACTACACAAGATTAACTTGCCGTTCACAACGATAGCCCGCAATAAAATAAAGGCCAATTGAACAACAGTGAACAACTGTATAAATGAAATTAAGAAACCCTAAGGTTTTTTAAAAGGAATTAATCAACAGGAAAGGCCCTACGGACCAAGTGAGCCTGTAACCAGAACAAATATCAATCACACACAAATTTTCCACAGAAAAGTTGTCAAACACACACAACAGCACAGAGTAGCCGTTAAAACAGCTTTTTGTTAAGAAATTAGGAAATTTCTGACAGAAAAAGTTAGTGAAAAGACAGTACTTAGCTCAGCCAGCTCGAGACCACGTCTTTGCTAGTTAGCGGCAAACGAGATCTGGGGGACTGGTAGTGGTGCATCCTGGGATATAGTAAGCTCAGCCAATAAGAGACTTCGCTCTTTGGCATAAGCGTGCCGAGTCGGAGCCGAGGGATCGGCTCCGAACCCATCAGTCAGAATGTAGGCGAGATAGGATCACATAACATCAAATGTTCAGTTAAGTTGTCACAAAGAACACAAGCACTGCATACAATGTCCATATTTTTAACACTCCAATTAAGTAAAACACAAACACCTAAACTTTTAGCACGATAAATGTCTGCAAGAAAAGAACAGAAATAAACCTCTAATGCTTCCAAGGCAGTTCTTGATAGGAAAGCAATCAGGTCTCTAAAAGAAAAAAAATGCCACTTTAATCACAGATTAGAAAAAAAATATGCTCTAATCTTAAAAAATGGACAATAAATTCTGTGTAGAAGGGTTCTCCAGTGGGGATCTATCAGCCAGAAATGAAGCTGTAGATTGAACGCTGCTCCTGAGGAACTCCTTAATTACTATCAGTCAGGTGGCAATAAAGTACACAAGTGACTTCCTTCTGGCTGCTATTTATCTAATTGCTGCTGGCCAATCAGCAGCCAGATGGAAGGTGTGGGAGGGAGCCAGAGCTTTTGAAGGCTGGTTGTTGCTTCCAAGGCAAGAAACAACCCAAATAGCCAAAGGTTACTGCAGCAGTGGAAATGATGAACACCTATTTTCTTTTCTTGCCTAAAGATTCTGAAGGCATTGAAAAACCAGTAATCAGTTTCTTGGCAAATCACAGCAATTCTGTCCTATCCATAAAAATAAAAATGGCAGACTAGAAGGCTTGCTCACCAAGCACAAACTTTTCAATAAAACCTGAGCCTTAAGAACACTGGACCCTGTTTCCACAACACCTCCTGGCCAAGTAAAGACCCTTCACTTGCCCTTTTCCCTGGACACCAACAATACTGGTTCTCCCTTGCCTACCTTAGAGATTTCTACAGCTACTTAAGATGTGGCTACCCCCGGTCTTTGGTAGCTTGAAAGGCTACACCAAACAGACTGGGAATAAATATGGCTGGTCTGAGAATCAACCAAAAGTCACAGAAGAGTCACCCACTAGTGTCTCAGACATACTAGGAGCCAGTCTAATCCTTGAAGACTTTGTAATAAGTTTTCTTTTTTGTGCCAAGGATGGCAAAACCATGGAGACTGACTGTTGCTCCACTGATAAGCTTTGAAGGAGGTTGGAAATGCATGTCACAGAGCACTGTAGAGTTGGTAAGGTGAACAACACAGAATAAGTAGTTCTGAGGTAAGTGGGCAGAGATGGCTGAGGCATGTATCTTGATGGAGGAATAAGACAGGCCTTTCTCCACTAGCTTGGCAAGGTACTTCAGAATGTTAGAAATGTTAACAGAATTTGGCTGAAGCTGGTGCTTCTGGCACAAAACCGAGAATCTTTTCCATTTGGCTGAGTAAGAATTTCTAGGGCGAGGCCTTCTAGACTCTTAAAATGGTTTGTACCTGCTGACTCAAGTTTGAGGTGCAGTAGGGCACTGTGAGATAAACCAGGCTGAGTATCTGAAGGCTGGGGTGTACAATCCTCCCCTTGTACTGGGTGAGGAGATCCACCTTCTGTGATAACAGAAAAGGCTTTTGATTGGTGACCTCAAGGAGGAGAGGGAACCAGTGCTGCCTGTGCCAGTCCGGTGCTATCTGGATGGCCTTTGGGCCCTCCTGCCTGATCTTCAGAAGCACTGGAGGCAACAGGGATAAGAGTGGGAAGGTGTAAATGAAGAGGTGTGTCCAAGGGAAGAGAAGGCATCTGTTCTTCATGCATGCCAATGCCTGCTTTGTCCTGCTGCAGAACTTTTTCAGGTCAGCGTTGTCTTCACTGGCAAATATGTCCACCTGTGGGACTCCATTACTGTGTTATGGTGTGGAAAACTTCCCCGTGGAGATGTCATTCATAGGGGTCTGTCAGATGCCTGCTGAGGTGGTCTGAAGGGTGGTTTTTTTACCTGGCAGGTATTGTGTCATGAGATGCAGACCTAGAGATTGTGCCATCTCCCACATTTGCATGGCTAGATGGCAGGAATGTGTGCCTCCTTGCCTGTTTATGTACCACAAGACTGTGGTATTGTCTGTCTGTTTGTAGTACTAGGACTCCTGGGTCCCATGTGTCCTCGAAAGCCAGTAAACAGTTTTGTACTGCCATAAGTTCTTTCCAATTTATGTGCCTCCTTCTGGCTGAGTGGGCCATAATCCTTAAGTTTGGAGGTTTTGAGTATGGGCACCCCATGCTGTCTCAGAGGCATCTGTGGTGAGGGCTTGGCCCTGGGGCAAGAAACTGAAGGATACACCCTGATTTTGGGTACAAGCTTTTACCCACCATGCAAACTCCTGCTTGAGGCAAGGTATCAAACATATTTGGGCATCCAGGGACTGAGAGCTCTGACACCACATGCTCTTCAGGTACCACTGCAGCTTCCTCATGTGCAGCCTGGTGAGGGGTACCATGAGAATACAGGATGCCATGTACCCCAGTGCGCTGAGGAATTTCCTGGCTGTGATGTTCTGCTTTTGTTGTATCTGTAGGAAGTAACTTGTGATCTTGTCCAGGGGTAGGAAGGCCCTCTAAAGGGAGGAGTCCAAACAAGCTCCCAATAAAACTATCCATTTGGATGGGACCAGGCTGGATTTCTTGAGTTTTAGACTGAACGCCAGAGAAGTCAGGGGGTGAATTTCAAATCTTTGTTGATCTTTGGAATGTCTGCAGCTTGTATTAGGCAATCATCCAGATGAGGGTAAATCTGACCCCTTTGGTTCTGCAGTAAGCAATGACTGGTGCCAAGCATTTTGTGAAAACCTTTGGAGCAGTAGACAAGTCAAAGGGCAGCACTGAAAACTGATAGTGACAGTAGCTTGCTCTGAAGTGAAGAAAGCTTCTGTATAACTTGAATACGAATGTGTAAGTAGATGTCCTTTAGGCCTATTGAGACCATGAAGGCCTGAGGAGTTATCATGGGCAGTAATTCTTGAAGCGGCAGCATTTTGAACTTTGGCATCCTGAGGAATTTATTTAAGCTAGACAGGTCCAAAATATGGTGCCAAGATCCTTCTTTTCTTGGAACTAGAAATAACCTTGAGTAAAAGCCTTTTCCATTTTGTTCCTGTAAAACTGGCTCCACCGCTCCCTGAGAACACAGAAAATATATCTGTTCAAGAGCCTGAGTTCTTAGATTTGGAGGTACATCTGTGAAACCTGAGAATACTAAAGACTCTTTGAAAGTGAGTTTGTAACCATTTGCAATAATGTTTAGAACACACTGATCTGAAGTTACATGGGTCCAGTTTTGGAGGAAAAGAGACTGTCTTCCTCCTAGTTTTGGGATGGTGGTGGGAGGGTAGAGCGGAAGGAGAGAGTCATAATTGCTCTCTGCCTGGGTGTTTCAGAGGCACATTGCCTTGATCTCTGTTGTTGATGCCTTTGCCTGGAAGCCCTGTCCTTCTGATTCCTTCCTGTTTACTCCTAGGCTGGGTAGCAAAGGACCACTGCTTTGCTGGAAAGTTCCTGCTGAACCTAGGTGGTTGTACTTGCAGGTAGTCCTTAAATGTTTGCATGGACTTTGCCTTGTCTTCCATCTTTTTGAGCACTGTTTCAGCTTTTGGTCTAAAAAGTCTTTGTCAAGGAGGGCATCCAAAAGCTTAGCCTTTGCATGATTAGGGAGAGATTGCTCCCTAAGCCATGCAGGTCTCCTAATTACTGAGTCAACCAAGCAGAAAAGTACAGTTGTGTACACTTACCATAAATGTAGATGTTCGAGTGTATTCACTGTTGCAGTCATTACACTTGGGTTATCCTGCTGGCAGGCTACCCTCAGTCGGCCTGAATTCCAAAGTCTAGGTCCGGTGTCGGTTGCTGTCGCTTCTTCCCTGACGTCAGTGCACCAGGGGTATAAAAGATGCAGCCGACGCCATTTTCTTCAGTTTTTCTTGCCCCAGATGTCAGGTGCCCCCAAAAGGGTAGGCTAAAAATATGCCAATAAAACATGCATGCACCAAAAAATGTAATACCTTCATCTACAAGCAAATACACCACATAGGTTGTATAGATTAGAGAAGTGTAGGCAAGTTCCAGCAAAGAGATGGGGGATGGAGGGTGGGTAACCTGGATTGCAACAGTGAATACACTCGAACATCTACATTTATGGTAAGTGTACACAACTGTACTATGTTCTTCGTGTTTCACTGTTGCAGTCATTACACTTGGGTTGAATCCCAAAGCTATGGTTGGGAGGCTGGAGCTAAATAGCATTAGGAGCGGCTATGAGGCCCTGCAGGACTGCAGTGGCAAAGCCTGCCCTGGATTTAGAATAGACTGGTAAATGATAGTGCTTTGTAAAGGTGTGCACTGAACTCCAGGTAGCAGCCTCTAAAATGGCTTTGGTTGGTACTCCCCTGAGGAAGGCTGCTGAAGTGGCTGCTGCTCTGGTTGAATGTGGCCTAATGCCCTTAGGCACTCGCTTGCCATGTTGTGAATAGCAGAAACAAATGCAGTGGCCTATACACTTTGAAATAGTCTGCTTTGAAATGGCCTTTCCTTGTGATCCTGCAGCATATGCCACTAGTAGTTGCTCAGTCTTTCTGAAAGCTTTGGTTCTGTTCAAATAGAAGCGTAGCTGTTTGTGTATGTCCAAAGAATGCAGAATTCTCTCCCCCTTATTCTGTGGGTTTGGATAAAAAGTAGGCAGATGAATAGTTTGGTTAAGGGCCACACTGGACACTACCTTAGGCATAAATATGTCGGGTTTGTCCTCAGAGAAACCCTGTCTGGATAAAAAATGATAAAAGGTTCCACAACCATGAGTGCCTGTAGCTCTGAGACTCGTCTTGCAGAGGTTATTGCTAGGAGCAGAGCTGTTTTCCAAGATAAAAACTTTATATCAGCTGTAGCGGCTGACTCAAAAGGGGGCAGAGTGAGTTTTTCCAAAACATTATTGAGGTCCCATGCAAGTATTGGTAATCTCCTTGGAGGCCTTAAGTTTTTGGCTCCTCTGAGGTATTGCCTTAACAAAGGATGAGAAAAGAGTGGTGGCTCTGTGTTGTAATGAGCCAAAATGGCCGAGGCATGAATTTTAATTGATGAAAAGGATAGGCCTTTGTCCAGCATCTCAGTTAAGTATTTCAAAATCTGAGGAATGTTTGGTACTGCTATGTCAATTCCTTGTGCCTGGTTCCAGGCACAGAATCTCTTCCATTTTCAAGCATAGGATTTTCTAGTACTAGGCCTCCTGGCCTCCAAAATGACATCTATCACCGCTTTAGTGAGAGGTGTGCTTTGTAGGACTACATTATCCGCCATGCTGCCAGATTTAAGGTCTTGAGTTGGCTGTGCAGGATCTGATTGGTTTGTTGGGACAGTAGGTGAGGTATTTGAGGTAAGGTCCAGGCTGGGCATTGAGACAAGTTCCTTAGGATTGGATACCAGTACTGGCGGGGCCAGTCTGAGGCAATCAGTATAATTTTTGGCTTCTCTTGTCTGACCTTTAGGAGTACCTTGGGGAGGAGAGGCAGTGGAGGAAAGGCATATACTGTTAAGTTTTTCCAGCTGAAAGATAGGGCATCCACTTTCCATGCTTGTCTGTGATAAGTCCTTGTGCAGAATCTCTTTAGTTGGCAGTTGTGAGGAGAGGCAAATAGGTCTGTCCGGGCATCCCCATTTCCTTGTTATCATGTTGAAGACTTGTGGATCCAATTTCCACTCGTGGGGATCCATGAGGTTTCTGCTTAGTTCGTCTGCCAGAGTATTTATCTTTCCTGGCAGGAATTGTGCCTGCCGATGTACTTGGTAAGTCAATGCTGTGTCCCACAAAGTCACGGCTAGTCTGCAGAGGGGGTAAGAATGAGTGCCTCCCTGCTTGTTTATATACCACATGACTGTGGTATTGTCTGTCTTTATCAGAAGTTGTCCCGGATGAAGTAGGTCCTTGAGGGCTGTCAGGGCATTCTGAACAGCTAGCATCTCTTTTTGATTGATATGTAGATGCATTTGGTTGGCGGACCATGTGCCTTGAATACATTTTCCTGCCATGTGTGCCCCCAGGCATAATCTGATGCATCCGTTGTCAATGTCTGCCTGGCTGGGGGTAAGGTGAATGGCTGTCCCTTGTTCTGGTGACAGGCCTTCGCCCACCATCGAAATTCCTGTTGCAGGCAGGTAATGAGAGTAATTACTGTTTCCAGGCTGTGGCAATGCTGAGTCCAAACACTTTTTAGGTGCCATTGAAGTTTCCTCATATGCAGTCTTGCATATGGAATTAGTAGAATACAGGATGCCATGAAGCCCAAAGCCTGCAGAATTTTTCCTGCAGTTAACTGGGCCATTGTTGCCAACAGTTTGAAATAGGTAGTCAGTTACCTTTGTCTGTCTGGCATGAGATAAGCCATCTGGGCAGTTGTATTTAAGCTTGCACCCAGGAATATTATCTCTTGAGAGGGTACTAGTTTTGATTTTTGTTCGTTGACTGTGTACCCTAGACATGGTAGTAATCTCTTTACAAACGCCAGATGCTGTAGTAGAATGTCCTTGTTCTCTGCTTGTAAGAGGAAATCGTCCAAGTAAGGATATATTTGTATTCCTCTTTGTCTGCAAAATGCAATTACTGGTGCCAGGCACTTTGTGAAGACCCTGGGCGCAGTAGATAAGCCAAAGGGCAGTGCAGAGAATTGGTAGTGCATTGAGCTAGCTTTGAATCTGAGGTATCTTCTGCATGTTTGTCTGACTGGGGCATGCAGGTATGCCTCTTTTAGGTCTAAAGTCACAAGCCAAGCCTTCTTGCCCAGCATGGGCAGAAGCTGCTGTAAGATAAACATTTTGAATTTTGGTATATCCAGATATGTGTTTAGAATAGATAGGTCCAGTATTGGTCTCCAGGCTTTGTCCTTTCTGGATACCAAGAACAGTCGTGAATAAAATCCTTGTCCCTGCTCTTGTTCTGGTACTTGTTGAATGGCCCTCATGTCCATGAGGGATGAGACTTGTTTTTGTGCCTCTGCCCATTGGTTTTTTGGTAGGTCTGGCCAACAGTTTACCATTGGCAGGGTATGAAAGTGAAACTTGTATCCCGTGACACTATGTCTAAGACCCATTTGTCCTGGGTTATTGTGTGCCAATTTTGAGAAAAAAGTGCTAGTTTTCCCCCTAAAGGTGCTGCCAGAAGACAAGTGCTTGGCGCAGGCAGGGGAAGTAATTGGGACTGTTTCCTGTAAGGCTGTGATTTGTCTTCTCCACTTTTGGAGGTAGAAGCACCCCATTGTTTAGACCTGTATGAACCTTGGGGCTGGGATCTGCCTCTTGGGTGTCTGTATCTGCCCCTTTGTGGTATGTCTGACACTGGAAAGGACCAATTCTTTGTAGGCCACTGTCTGCTAAATCTTGGAGGCTGTACCTGTAAGAAATCTTCGACTGTCTGCATAGATTTAGCTTTGTCCTCCATTTTCTTCAACACCAAACAATGTATCGTGCTGTAATGGAGCATCTAATAATTTTGCTTTAACATGATCTGGTAAATTTTGTTCCTTTAACCAAGCATGCCTCCTAATGACCGAACCCATGACGGCGGCCCTGCAGGAGGCCTCCAAAGAATCAAAACCACATTGCAAAGTATGCTTTCCAACTTGTTCAGCTGCATGCAATAAATCCTACATTTCTTTGTTTTCTGCACCTTCAGAATTTATCAACATTTTCTGTTTAAGCAGTGACATAATATATTGCTAATATTTGAGCATATGAAAACTGACAATTTAAAGCCCTTATAGCCAAGGTAGCAGAGGTGTAAATCTTCTTTCCCCATCTGTCCAATGCCCTAGAATCCCTGTCAGAGGGGGTAGGGTTTTTTGCAGTGGATGCCTTGACTCCTTTGGGACCCTGAGAAATAGTTTCTGGGTCAGCAGCAGGGTTCTTGAAAAGGAATTTATGAGTGTCAGGCACCCGGTAGTACCAGTCCAGCTTAACAGGAGCTGGAGGTAAGGAGTCAGGGGTCAGACTGGACTTTGAAAATACATCATCTACAATGTCTAACACAGGTGGAATAGCTAGGGGCCTGTGTTGCGGGAGTAAAAGGAAGTCCCCGAGCCTTTTCTTAGATTCAGAATAATCTTGGCTCTCCCAGTGGAAATATTCCCTCATGGTATGCAAGGTTTCCCCAAAAGAGTAATCCTCAGGAGTAGAGGCTGAAGGGATAGATTCTTCAGCATCAGAATCCTCATAGGGAGGAAGAGAGTATTCCTGATCAGAAGAGGAATCTGAAGAAATGGAAACCTGATCTGAAGATTCATATTCTGTCTCTTGCCTACGCCTCTTAACAGGAGGGGGATTGGAACCCCTGATCAAAGTAATTAAGTCTTCGGCCATTTTGAGCATCTTTTTTTTGGGCATGGAGGCCTGACCATGAGGCTGTTGTACTCGTTTCTTTGTCTTTAAAGATGCTTTAGTCTTTGCCTTTGTAGCTGGAGTTGCTTTAATGTACACTTGAGTAGGTCTGAAAAACACCCTCAGAAGCAGATGCCTGCTCAGCGGCCCTGGACTCATCTGAGGGAATAGTTTCCGAAGGTCCAATACATTGAGCTTCCAGCGGCCAAGGCGACTCCACGTGGGAGTCTGTAGTGGCCTGGGTGACTCCACGTGGGAGTCTGTAGCGGCCTGGGGTTCCAAAGTAGCGGGCGTCAGGGGCTGCGAAAGCGCCTCACTGAGAGCTGGTGAACCGGCGACTGGCTTAGAAGAAGCTTCGTCATCGGTTTTAGACCTCTGATGCCTGTCCTTTTCTTTTTCTTTACGTTTCTTGTGAATTGCTGTAGTCGGTTGGCTATCCAACGGCATTGTGTAATTAAATCTTCTGCCAAAATAATGAAAAGCAAAATCGTACCGGCGCTTTATAGTGCGCTGGTTAAATCTAGCACAAAACCGACAACAAGCAATGTCGTGGTCAGTGCCTAGGCAAGGAATACAGTAAGAATGAAAATCCTTATGAGGTATTTGCTTCCCACAAGAAATACAATTATTAACTTTTTCTGACATCAGTCTGGAGCAAGAAAAAAGTTTTCCCCAACGGGGTACTTAGCTTTTAATGTAGACTTCGGATCTGAAATTCGAACATGAAAATCTCAGGAGTCGGCCGACTGGCACTTGTGAACTGCTTCTGCTTTGGGCACCGCGTGGCAAGAAAGACTGAAGAAAATGGCTTTTGCTGCATCTTTTATACCCCTGGCGCACTGACGTCAGGGAAGAAGCGACAGCAACCGACGCCGGACCTAGACTTTGGAATTCAGGCTGACTGAGGGTAGCCTGCCAGCAGGACAACCCAAGTGCAATGACTACAACAACACGAAGAACATCTTCACAGTGTGTAGGGTGTGAAGCAATCTTTGTTAAAAGTGTTTCAGTTTATAAGTTACTAATATTTATTCTGATACATATCTAGTGGTAGATTTTTTTGTTAGTTAATTAGTCATTTTGTTAGTGAGTTGGTTTCTTAATTAATAAAGTTTTGGTTAGTAGATTAGCCTTAATAAGCTGTTCTTACAGTACATATTTTAATTTATCTCTAGCTTTTTAGTTTCAGTTCTAAGGTAGCACAGTCTCAGTTTACCCTATGGTGTTAAGGGGGAAGGGGGACTTGGTTAAAGAATGACTAATGCTTTTATTGCTCTTAACAGAACCACCTCTGTAACCACTCCCTTGCTCCAAATAACCTGATTATATATAAATAATGAACGTCTTGATGTCTTTGATGCTTTTCATTATACTCAACTAGGATCACTTGTTTGTGTGTTTCAATAAAGAATATTCCGATGACCTGCTATTTTATTATTTTGTAGTACATATTTTAAAGTTTGATTTTTATTAGTGAACTAGGTGCATAACATATTTCAAAGAATGAACTTCACACCCTCCACACTGCAAAGTTTCTGCTTGGACTGTTTTTCACCCAGTACAGACTGCATACTGGGTTTTCTGAGACTTCCAGGAATACCACAGATTTTTCTTTTTGCTAATTACTAAACCAGTGACAGCTGCCCTGCAGGATGCCTCCACAGCATCATAGCCACAATGCAAAGAGTGTTTGGCCACCTGGAAACTGGAGTGACACAAGTCCAAAAGTTCCTTAGAAAGATTTTTATCCTCCATGGTTGAAATTATTTTGCTTGAGTTGATCCAGCATGGTTTGCTGATATTTTATCATATGAAATTGACAGTTGAGGGCCCTCATAGACAGAGTAGATGAGGTGCATTCCTTTTTGTCAAACCTGTCTGGGGCACTACTCTCTGTCTGTGGGCAGGGGATTTTTGGAGACACTGACACCAGCCCCTTTAGACCCTGAAGTAACAACTTCTGGATCAGCAGAAGGATTCTTAAGATACTTATGGGTGTCTTGCACCCCGTAACATCTGTCTGGTTTCCTAGGGGCAGGGGGAAGTGAGTCAGGATTCATGGAAGCATCCTGGAAACCATCCTCTACCACTTCCAAAATGGGAGGGATAGCTAAAGGTTTGTGCTCAGGGAGGTCCAAGAACTCCCCAACTCTCTTCTTGGCCTGGAGGTAATCTTGTGCTTCCCACTGAAAATGCTGTCTCATAGCATGAAGAGTCTCCTCGAAGGTTTGATCCTCTGGAGGTGAAGCTGAGGAAAGGAATAGGAGTCCTCAAAGGATGTGTAAGAGAGTCCTTCCTCTGAGCCAGACTCCGTCAAGTCTGAATCCTCCTCAAATGAGAGGGGGTTGAGGGTCAAGATGACTATAGGCATCCCTTTTCCTTTTTCCTGGGACAGCTTCACCTGTGGTCTTGTCTGGCCTTTATAGTGTTAATTAAGTCCTCAGCCAGCTTAATCAAATTCTGTTGGGATCCCAGTAACTGGGAGCCCACAGGCCTAGGCCCTGCCAGACTACCTTTCTCTGGTGTGGGTTTGGCCTTAGTCTTAAGTGCGGACAGTGCCCTGGAGCCTGACTCTCTGTGAAAATACACTGGGACAGACCTAAGCCTCAATGTGTCATCTATTAGTGAGCACTTGTTGGAAGCCGTGGCCTGCTGAGCAACCTAGGACCAAACAGATGAGCTGAAGACATCAGCAGTGGAAGATGAAGGAACTGAAAGCATGTTGGACTCCAAATGGATCTCAACAGAGGCCTGGGTCACTGTTACAAATGTTGAATGGAGCTGTGAAGGCACCTCACCTTCCTCAACAATTATCAGTCTAGCAAGAAGGTCATCTGGGGAGTGATGGTCATCTGATGAATTTGGCTCAAGTTTCTTCTCTTTTTTTGTGTTTATGCACCTCAAGATCGGGACAGCCAGCAGAAGCCATTGGATGCACCTCAACTGATTCCTATCTTAGAAAATGAACTAAGAATTTATCCCTATGCCTAACCATCCTAGAGTTAAACCTAGCACAAAAACAACAATTAGGGACATCGTGGTCTGGACCTAGGCAAGTAAAACAAAGAGTATAGAAGTCTCTGTGTGGGATCTGTTTACCACAGTGGAGACAATTATTTACTTTATCTGACATGAGTTAAGAGAAAAAGAGAAGATTTCCTCAATGGGGTACTTATCTTTCCGACAACAACTTCTCTCTGGTGCGGACTGACTGACGCACTTGTATACTGCTTCGGGCTCCGGTAGCAAAAAAAAAAGACTGAGGTGATGACTCAGGCTGGCTCCCTTTATATCAGCAGCAAGTTTAGTATGGGGGGTCTAGGTTGCTGAATCAATACAATATAGGTAGTCGACATGTGAAATTATTACTGTTTGTATGGACAAATATTTGTTCAGCAGATGTTGTTTATGGTCAAAAAACTATATATGTTTTCACATATATATGTTTTACTACGCTATTCCAATTTCATTTTATTCATTTACATTTATCCATGGTTGTTATGTCCTCAATTTTCACTATTTTTCACTGATGTGTTACACTTTGTATGTGGTGATTACAAAAAAATTCTATATAAAAAATTTTTTTCTCTCATCTCATTAATATTAATGAACCCATTTGCCTTATTGGCTCTTGGTTTGTATTTAAATGGATGATGATAAGGAACTTGACTGTACTGTCCTACACTGAAGAAGGCATTTTCTGCCGAAACTAGTTTGTTTTAGTACGAAAAATAAAAGAAGATTTAACTCCGTTCTGCCTTGCTGGTCTATTTGGTGATTTTGATACTTGGTCTGGACCGTGCATTCCCCCTTGCATAGGATTTGGTTTGTTCCCTTTATACCTGACCATACTGACATCTGTAAGGGCATCTGCCAGCATCGGCAGTGAAAACAGTTTTCTCTGGTAGTCGGGCCGGCCAAAGGCTTTCACAGCAGGAAATGCCAAAAGTCAGGACTGCAACAGTGAAACACAAAGAGCATTATCCTGTCCCAAGCCCATAAAGTTTCAATAAATGAAAGGTTTTTAGACAAAAGTGAAACTTTTCCTCATAAAACATTTACACAAGCACCAACAGGACAGTTCCCTTCAAAGTAACATGGCAACCCCAACACTCTGTTTCTCAGTACAAGTAAAATATTCTGACAGAAAAAAAGTTTTCCACATAAATTTCAAGAAAAATATGAAGACTTTCCCACTAGCTGACTGGCAGAATCACAGGGCCCGAAAAATTGCAAAAATGCTCTGAGGTGTTTTGGTACTCCAACTGCCGTTTATATGGTATGCCTCATGCACTCCTGGTATTTGGAATTCTCGAGAAGGCGCCCAATTCTCTGGGAAGCTGGCCAGTGTAGGAGTAAGACACATATAACTTAGGCTACTGCAATGGTTATCCATGTATTGAACATCATGTTATGCACAGCACGTATGAACAGAGACAATAAAACAAGGGAGATACTGTAAAACAACAGGAATTTTACAGTTCTAGCCAAGAGAGTAATAACATTTTAATAATTATATTATATACAATATGTAAAATATGAGATCATTTGCAATAAAGATGGAGATGCTAGGAGAGAAAGACGACAGACAGACAAAAGTGTATAATAGCTTAGGTGATGTGACCCCTTTTGAGTCAGGATCATTTGGCTTCTTTGAGAAGGTAGTTATTTAATTGAAGTCTGAAGATGGGGTAGGAGAAGAGTTCCTTTATGTGGCTGGGGAATGAATACCAAAGTGTAGGGGCTGGGAGTCGATGCTAAAGTGTAGGAGCTACAGTAAAGGCATACTGTTTGGTTCTATGCAGTTAATCTACAGATAAGAGTTGTAATTGACAGAGTAACCTCTCACATTAAAGGTGGATGCTTTTTTTCAGTAGGTTTAGCTGTTTTTGGAAAGTACATTTCAAGATGCAGGAATTTATACACTTGTGATCTGTGTAAGAAGTTCACATCTCTGTTTTATGGGAAGCCATTTTGCTTTGGACAGAGTGAGGCAGAGGTGCTCCCAGTGAGAGATGCTTGTGATGAAATGGCAGATTTTTTTTCTTATACTTTTTATTTGATACTTATCATATAAAGGCATCAAAAAATGAGGAACTTCCACCAAAAGAATAATTTTACAAAGTAATGACAAAACAGTTGCAATCATGCCCTTTTAAACAAATATATAAAATAAAATAATTAACCAGAAAATGTTTTAAATTTATCATCGTACAAATATTGTAAGGACCTCCCCTGTTGTCAACATGCACCCATTTACAAAGCTGCCTACCCTAGTTGGCACCAGCCAATTTACTCTCGATCTTGTAATACCCCCTAACTTTAATCCACCCTTTGCTAACTCTGCATTGACTTTCCATCAAATTCTGTGCACACAAGGCTCTATAATAGGCCCTGATGTTTTTTCCAGTGTCACTGTGATTCCAGTGCACCCCCTGTTCCATGCTTTAACTATTTGCCTTCTGTCCCCCCACAGTATTACTATTATTGCTGTTTCAGAAACCTTTCAAGTGTTTGTCCTCTCCACCTAGGTCCATAGGTCCAGTAAACACAATTTCCAGTTTCTATGTACTCTCTTACCAAAAGTTCATTCCCACGTCTGAATAACCACATTCCAGCAATGGCAAATTTCCCTACAACCCCAAAATTTGTATGCATCCTGCTTCCTTTTCACCACACATGTAGAAGTTAATTCCCTCCAAATCCTGTTTATTATAGAAGTGCAAGAGGGTCCTCTACCACCTGTTTTACAACACATATGATGATCCCAGATCCCCGGTAAGGTTTTCAATTTGGCAGAGATTTTAATACAATTCACCCATTCTATTCTATATAACTTGTTTTTTTTTCAGCTTCTTCCCATATTGCTTTCAAATATTTCATCTCCTTAACATATGTGTGTTGAATTAATAATATACAAAGTTTGCTGAAGGAGACTTTTCCTTCTCGCCCTCATCATTCAGGACAAAGGGACCACCTACCTTCTCCTCCATTGCTTCTACATACCCCCTAGACAGACATTATGTAATCAACATTTCACAGCTTGTTTTAATTGCTCCCTCAGGAAGACCATACCTAGGTTAGGTTTAGAATCAACCCATTCTTCAAACAGAAAACAACGCTACCAAATCACTTGGCGTCAGAAAAGCACAAAACACTTTGTCATAAGCTTTCATCCACTTTAATGATCGTGAACTTCATCAGAATGATCATCTACCCCTTCCAACTTCTTTTTATCACTTGTTACATAGTCACGTCACAATTCAATTAACTTTTAAAATGACAATAATAAAAAGTTAATACATAAAACATAAACCATATCTGTGTATGTATTGATATACATGAATATGTGTATACATATGTATGTATTTATACATTAATAAACTTTAAAAAAATTTTTGTCCCTTGTATAAAAATAAATATAAATTTTATAGGGACTACATTAATTGTAAAAAAACCACTTCAAATTAATTACTTAATTTAACCCTGGTTTTATATCACCCCCCAACCTAATCTGCCAAATACTTTCTTTGCATTCTAATCTGGTTTTGACATCACCAGAAAATTCTTGGTTTCTTTGACTGTAATAGTAGTATGCTAGTGTATGTAGCACAGTGTCTCACATGTACATAAAATTGAAAATTTCCAGCAAGGACCACAGTTAAGTATGTTGTCACCCACAGTAAACAGTGATATATGCCTGTACTCATATGGAAGCTGCCTATTCAGCTTACCTTTGGTAAGTAGCACTACTATAGTTCTAAAAGAATCCGGTAGCTCACCCGCTTCTGTCCTCTTATTATAAACTACAGCCAAATGGGCCACTAACACATCCTGAAACTCTGTAAAATTCCATAGGAAGACCATCATTTCCTGGAGATTTCCCTCTTTTTAAATTTCTTAAAAAGTCTCATTTCAAACAATAGAAGTGTCAGATTTTGTTGAACATGGTTTGTGGAATGTTGTGTTTTTTTTTTTTTTTTTGAAGATAAAGCAATGATTGGGAGACTATATTCAACCTGGAATAGGAGGCCTCCCTTGCTTATGTCTGCTTTTGCTGGTAAAGTGAGTTGAGAAGAGATTTTTTTAGTCAGGAAGAGGAGGTAGCTGCTTCTGTTTTTTTTTATCAATGTGCTGATGGAAATAGGTGTGATCTAGCTAAATCCCAACGTACTTGAAGTGAGTTGTTAGTTGTTCAGATCTACAATGTGAAGATTATTGGGAGAGCTTTTGACTTGTACAGAACAGTATCGTTTTACTTCTGGAGGGGTTGAGATTTAATTTGTGCCTTACTAACCACTCAGAGTGACTACAGGTCAGACTGAAGCTGGTATTGGATGTCTGTGTATTTGAGACCGGATTTATGGATGACTATGTCTATCTGCATAGAAAAAAAATTATAAGCGATTAAGATCATAAGGGAGTTTATTCATAAATACAAGAACTTAAGGAGGCTAGAATGGAGCCACTGAAGCCTTCTCAGTGAGGGATAACCCAAGATTAATTTTAAAGTGTCTGTTTGACAGGAAATCTTTAAACCGGAGTATGGTACCTACACACATACAAATATTTAAAGCATGGGCATTAATGCCCTTTTAGCTTGCCAATATAGGAAAACACGTGTTCCCATAATAAGTGTCCAGGCTGTTCTTAAAAATATCTAAACTATTACTCGTTTTAATATAATTTGGTAGTCTGTTCCATGCATCAGCTACTCTGTCAGAGAACCTATTAGTACACTTCTAATTTCTATAGAATCTTCTATATTGGTTGTCTGATGATTCTCCAGTACTTTTTGATAACCCCAAACATTCTCTTAGATCTCTGTAAGAAACATTGTACAAGTTCAGATGTTTTAGTTTTTCATAATAATTTAAATTTTCACATCAAGAGATGCCCTTGCTATAGTTCCACTGTACTCTTTCCAGTTTACTCATGCTTGTTTTCTTATAACGTTTCCATATTGTTATTCCATACTCAAGTTTGGGTCTAATGTAACTAACAAACAATGACTTCATCATTTTTAATTTCCTAGACTTTATAAATCTTTTTATACAACCAACAGTTCTATAACTATTATTAACCAATTGGTTGATATGATTAGAAAAACTCATAACTCAATCTACCCATATACTCAGGTCCTTAAATGAGTCTACAGTTTCAATCACTGGGAGCTATATTAAATATTCACCTTTCAATTTATGTCTCCCAAATCTCATATGCTTGGTTTTGATGTATTTTTATCTACATATTATTCTCCTGTGCCCAAATGGTCAATTTAGTCAAGTTACTTTGCAGACATGCCTTATCTGTAACTCATAGGTTCATAGGTGTGTATTAGGCTAATGGCCCTGGAGACTTTATAATCCCAGCCCATAGGATTACCCTGGCATTGTGCCACCTGACCTTAGTTCCTAGTATCTCTGTCGAGTAGAGCCACTGGAGTGATCCCCGGGGTGAATTTTCTATTTCCCATCCACTCATCAAGATTTCTCTTGAAGAGAGCCAGTGATGTGCTCTGCTTGACATGTATGGGAAGTCTATTCCAAAGCATGGGCAGTCTCTGGGTTATGAACCAGTCCCTCCAGCATGTTCTGTTGATTGTGGTAAGAAAGAGGTCATTGCCCCCTTCTACTCTTCCCTCATTAGGCCAATCACGGAGTACAATGCCCCATTTGGCATGTACCTCACTAGACACCTGCAACAACTGGAGAGGCTGCAAAAGTACCTCACAAAGATGATCCTAGGTCTTAAACAATTGTCCTATATGGACAGACTTGAGAAAACTCCAACTATTCTCTGTCTCATATCACCTACTTAGAGGTGATCTCTGCTTGACTTACAAAACCATGTTTGACCTAGCTCTTTTAGAACTGCTACATCTAAAAAAAATCCCAACCTCTCCGCACCACACGCTCCAGAGACCTCAACCTCATTACCACAATCAACAGAACATGCTGGAGGGACAGGTTCATAACCCAGAAACTGCCCATGCTGTGGAATAGACTTCCTATACATGTCAAACAGAGCACCTCACTGTGCCTCTTCAAGAGAAATCTTGATGAGTGGATGTAAAATAGAAAATACTCCCTGGGGATCACTCCAGTGGCTCTACTCAATAGAGGTACTGGGAACTAATGTTGGGTGGCACAATGTCAGGGTAATCCAATGGGCTATGCTTGTTAAGGCTCCAGGACACACCTATGAACCTATATATGGTTTCAAGTCCCAACCTATCCAGTTCTGACAATAACTTATCCAATAGTACCGTCCCCATTATTTTTCCTCAACATGAAAGTAGACTTAAGGATCTATATGACTCTGAGTTTATCCTACTCCCCTTTCCCTTGATGATGGGTTTAATAAGCGCATGTCTCCAATCTTGTGGAATCTCCCTATATTTATATGCCTAGTGAATAATAGATATAATGGTACTGTAAATTCTTGCTGAAGTGTCCTCATGTCATTGTTACTAATTCCGTCTCCTCCCTGTCTGTTTGGATCAGTTTGTGCAGTTCTTTTTCAATATAATGTAATTTGATTCCAGTATCTGGGGTTTCCTGGACATCACTAGGACAATTTATAACACCTTTTGTGGAACCAAACTGTTTTGTGTACAATTTTGTAAATATATCTATAATCTGTTGTGGCTGAGAATAAATTTTAGCATCTGCACACAGTTTATCAATTTCTTTCAGCATCTCATCTATAAAAAAGTTTACTATTATGCTCAATATCTTTATATAAATTTTCTTCAAATTTTTCTTAATCTGGTCTCATACTATACTTAATCTGTTTGTCCAGATTGTTTATTTCAGTTTTTAAAGTTGCACTTCGACCTGTCTTAATTTCTTGTTTTTTTGTCTCTCACCTTAATCAGATATCTTGTTTTTATGGAAATATATCCCCCTGATGTTGTATATCTAGCTCCTGATTTTAAACATTTTTTTGATTTTTTTTGCACTCAAACAATTTCTGTTTCAAAACTTTCCACATTCCATCTGCAGTTTTTCCACTGAACACCTCACTCCAGTTAGCTTTACATAGTGACTGTTTTGCTTCCATTTGATCAGTAATTAACCTCCTGTGCATTAGTTTAAATTTCAGTTTGGTAGAATTATCTAGCAACAAATTAACATTTATAACCCCATGATCACTGCATATCAATGGTGGTAAACCTTGACTTGAAGTAACAGTAATTTCTTTAGGAACACAGACAATGTCTAGTATGCTTCATCCCCTGGTAGGTTTTTTTTTTGTTTTACAAATCTGAAGCAATAGTTGTTCCTGAATATACGTTGTGAAAATTTCCTTACTAACGTTGTTGAATCAATATTATTTTCTTCTGTTTTTAGTAAATTTAAGTCCCTAGCTAATATTATTATTCCCTCCTGTGTTTCATGCAAGAAATGTATGAATTCCTGTAGATCATCTGCACTTGACTTTGGTGGTCTATACACTCCAACAACTGTTGTATGTTCCAGGGTTGCCTTTATTGTCACAGTTACACAGCCTATAGTATTGGTGTTATCACTGAAAATGTAATAATCACAGGTCTCTTAATTATATGGTGTCTGTACTAATACTTACTTCAGTCCATTCGTTGAGTAGGAGTGAGCTGTTGATCAGGTCATACACCTTTGGTCTATAAAGAGTGCCATAGTAAGGTTGCCTTTGGCTAAGGTTCACAGTATACCATTGGGCAGGGTCCAAAGGCTAGCCATGGTACTGTGACCTGGCCAAAACTCATGTTATTTTGGGTAGAAAAGGTGGTATTGTTGGATGTATTCAGATATTTGTGTGTAAATATTTTCTAGATTTTGTCTAGGTTGGTTAATATTGAAATTAGTCAAAAGTGGAAACGTTTCTTTAGGATTAGGTTGTTTTGGTAGTGGTTTATTTAGAGCAGATTTCCAGATATGGAGCATGACACCATTGGAGAGGAGTAGTGTAAGGTGGTGTCTACGGTGATAAATAAATCATGGATTGAAATAGTCAGAAATGGGTGGGAGAGGGTGTCTGTGGGAAAGTTGTTTAGTAGAAAAGAGAGTTCTTTGGATTTTATGTGTTTAATGTAGAATGGAGAAATGAATGGGGGAAGTAAGAGTGGCTGGGGAACTTGGATGGGCGGTGACAAGTTTGGAGAAGGTTGCTTCTGTGGCTCAACTTGCTATTGCATTCTGTGGCTCAACTTGCTATTGCACTGGTACAGAGAATATCATTAGGAAAGGCATCAGTTCAAATCCCTTGAGGCCTATCTTTATGTGCCTGGCAGTTGGAACAGAGGGTTAAGACTGTGAGCTCTAGTTCCTGTGGTATAGGGTTTGATTCCCTTAGCCCTCATTTGTCTGCTGTGTAAACTATTTTTTTCTTTTTCTTAAAGTAAGAAAAACATATACTCCTTCAGACATGTAAGGAACAAATTATTTGCATGCATAGATATAATGAATTCTGCAACATGCTTAAATATCACTTAATTTTGAAGAAAAAAGTGTCCCAACATAAAATAGCAACATACAAGTTGGTTTTCTGTCCTCTTCTCCATCAGAATCTCTGTTCTCCAGTCCGCCGTCAGACAGTCTGTTTTCTAGTCCATCAACACCTTGCAAAAAGTATCCATGGTTCGTCTCACAGTTCCATAGAGGTAGAAACCTGTTAAACTGAGCTCTTTTTTGACCTAAACAGAAACAAGCTGAGGTTAGCATTCAAGGTACCACAACTCAATGCACCCATTTTTATATCATTATTGCACTCCAGCCAATGAAGTCAGTAATAGAGCAGATAAATGTATCTGAACATGGATTTAACTAAATCAGCTTAATGGAAATCATAACAATGGTAGGCATACTCATACGAATTCACCCTGTAGGTTTAAATCCCAACAAGTTTATTGAACTCTAGTCATAAGTGACTCTATAGTCAGGCACACTGATGTTCCACTCACTAGACTAAACAAGGAGAAAGTTACTGTCAGCTGCCTGTCAGGTGCCAGGATCCGCCACATAACGCATGCACTCAGGTCACTCCACAATAAGTACAAATATGACACTGTCATTGTCCATGTTGGTGTGAATGACCTGAGACGTACCTCCCTGGACTACATGAAAAGAGACATGGAGGAGCTCTCCAATCTTGTATCCCAGGCAGGTATAACCCTAACCCTGAGTAGCATCCTGCCATCACCCAGAATGATACCACACTACAAGGACAAAATGATTGACTTCAACAATTGGCTAAGCTTCTGGTGTCATTCTAAGGGGATCCAGTATTTGTCTGCCTGGGACAACATGATTGACAGTCCATGATGCTTTGCCAGAGATGGCCTGCACCTGTCACCCTTAGGATTCTGGATACTGGCTAAGGCTCTTGCCACCCCTATAGTGCCTTTTTTAGGCAAGGTTCAAATGACAAATTCACCACCATAACAGGTACAAGCAAGCAAAATCTGAGGGTAATGCTACTCAATGCTAGAAGTCTAAACCTCAAAATGCACTCACTCGAGGCACTCCTTAAAATGGAGAACATTGACATCTGTGCAGTGACAGAGACCTGGTTCAAAGCTCCAGAGAGCACCCCTGCATTACTAGGCTTCAATTCATACCACACCTTTCGGCCACCTAACCCAGAAAGAAGCACTAAAGGCGGAGGCATGTCCATATTCATTAAGGATATCCACACCTCCAGGCTAGCTGCACAGCATAATCCATCTGAGATTATCCAAGTGCAACTAACTCTGGGCAAGACCGCAATCCAAATTGTAGCTTGCTACAGACCCCCCACCATGCCCCAGGGTTCACACTCCTCATTTCTTGATACACTGGAAAGTATTAGGGTACAACCCAGCACCCTAATAATGGGCAATTTCAACTACCCCACCATTAACTGGGAAAACTACTCATATACCAACTCTTTTGCTCAACGTTTTCTAGAATTCATAAATTCCAATGCCTTGGATCAACTTATTCACACCCCCACCAGGGGCAGCAATATCCTAGACCTGGTCATTACCAACATGGGAAACCGGTGTTCCACACCAGAGGTCAATTCCTCGTTGGTCAGATCAGACCACAAGCTAATCAGCCTAGACATCCACATCCCACCCCCAGCCCCAATTAGGGAAACCATCGTAAAAAACTTCTCCAAAGCCAACTTCACACTTCTTAAGACAGAAGTGGAAAACTTCATGACACTCATGCAGACGGACAATAGAGGTATGACTGCCGAATCCCACACAAATGCACTTTATAAGCACTTACACGAGTGCATGGATCATGCTATCCCTAATAGAACCAAGATGTTATCCTCCAAAAAAAAGGAAGCCAATCTGGTGGTCCTCTGCCATAAACAAATTCTGCAACAGAAGAAAGAAACTGTTGCAAAAAAGAGTAAAATCCCATGACTGGAGGAACTCCCTGGTCAACCTCAGTAAGAAGCTGAGATTCCTCATAAAATCCTCCAAAGCTAGTTACAAAACCAAAATTGCCACTGACTCTGAAGACAACTACAAAGCATTCTATAGCTATGTCAAGAATCTAAATGGGAACACTCAGATCTGCTCTGAGTTACAGCACAATGGCACTAAATATACAGAACCAACTGATATTGCCAACATCCTAGCAGAGAGGTTCAGTGCTAACTTTACCCCCCTCTCACCCCCTAGAGGGCCCATCTCTATACCGGAAGAATGCAAAATTCCTATAATCACGGCTGCACAGGTAAAAAACACACTCTCCAAAGCCAAGAACACAGCATCCATGGGACCTGACAATATCCCAGGCTGCATTCTACATGAACTACAGAATGAACTGGCACCCTACCTAAGTACCATGTTCAATCATAGCCTCACCTCAGGCTTTGTACCCACTGAATGGCACACTGTGACGGTTATCCCACTCCACAAAGGGGGAGCCACTACAGACCCCGTGAACTACCGCCCCATTAGCCTGACGAGCCTGGTCTGCAAGGCCATGGAATGTATCATTGTGAAACTCATAAACAAAGACATTGGTAATCTCCAAACTCTGGACCCTACCCAGTTTGGATTTGTAATAGGCAGATCATGTCTCCTAAACCTGATTGACTTCTTTGAAGCAGTCACCAAAGCCATAGATGAGGGTAAAATGGTTCACACAGCTTATCTGGATCTCACCAAGGCTTTCAACACCATCCCCCACTCTGGAATTATAGATAAGCTCACTAAACTAGGTATAAATCCCTATGTCACAAGATGGGTTGCCAACTGGCTCAAGGACAGAACCCACACTGTGAAAGTAGTGGATTCCAAATCCTGCATCAGACCAGTGACAAGTGGAGTACCACAGGGTTCAGTCCTGGGTCCTCTCCTGTTTGGTATCTACTTCTCTGAAGTGCAGGCCAACACAGAAGGTCTTTGGCTAACAAAGTTTGCAGATGACTGCAAACTAGGAGCCATAATCGAAACTCCTAACGATGTGGACAAACTACAAAAGGGCCTCACTGAGACAGATACCTGGTGTCAAAGCCATGGCCTGAAGCTCAATGCCAAAAAGTGTATTGTCATCCCCTTTGGTAAAAACTCTGTACCCATGAACTACCACATAGCTGGTAGTCTACTTAATGCCGAAAATGTGAGAAGAGACCTTGGGACACAGGTGGACAGTAGTCTCTCCTTTGATAATCACATCACCACAGTGGTCAGGAAATCCTTCTACATGGCTCATCTCATCACAAAAGAATTCTCATCCAGAAAAAAAGAGGCCATTGTTCCCCTCTACTCATCACTCATTAGACCCATTATAGAGTACAACGCCCCTTTTGGTATGTACCTCACAAGACATCTACAACAACTGGAAAGACCACAGAAATACCTCACAAAGAGGATTACTGGCCTCAAACAGATGCCCTATGCAGACTGTCTCAAAAAACTACAGCTCTGCTCCATTGCATATTGCCTACTCAGGGGCGATCTCTGCCCCATTGCATATTGCCTACTCAGGGGCGATCTCTGCCTAACATACAAAGCTATGTCAAACCCAGAGCTGTTGGACATGCTCCACTTAAAGAAATCCCAATCCCTCCGAGCTACACGCTCTAGGGACCTAAACCTTGTCACCACAATAAACAGAACATGCTGGAGGGATAGATTCCTGTCCCAGAGACTTCCCATACTCTGGACCAGACTACCTATCTATGTCAAACAGAGCTCCTCATTAGCACTCTTCAAGAAAAATCTTGATGATTGGATGGGAAATGGGAAATTCACCCGGGGATCACTTCTGTGGCTCTGCTCGTCAGGGGCACAGGAAAATAATTTTCTTGGGTGGCGAAAGCCAGGGTACATTTTTTGGCTAGGCTTGTATGGGCCCTAGGGCTGATAGCCTAGTACCTACCTATGAACCAAAGGCAATGTAATACTATTTTATCACACACTGCACCTACTCAAACACCACACAACTTGAAAAAAAAAAATCACAATAGGCACGTTTTCTTCAGGAGTCAAATGCACCATGCATCCAATGTTCCAAGGTGCACTTCAGTCTCTACACTAACTCCAAGGTCACACATCCACAGAGAAATAGGAATAAATGGCATTTTGAGGGGAGGGGGGACAAATGTCCCTTTCCTCCACAGTTATCTACCATCCACAACTCTTTTTCCCATTTTTGTACATGGGGTTGGGGTGTCACCCCAACAATGACAATCATTAAGAGCCAAGGTTCACACAGTCAGGTGGCTAGCTCTGCTGCCGCTGTTCTTCTATACCACACACTTGCATGTACACTCACACTTATGGCAATTTGGAGTGTCTAATCTACTTACTGCATGTCTCTGAGATGTGGGAGGAAACAATAGAACCTGAAGGAAATCCATGTGAACACAGGGAGGGCATGCAGACTCTGCACAGAAGGCATTCCAGCTAAGAATCAAACCAGAGAACCTCTTGCTGTGAGGCAGCAATGCTATGCACTGTGCCAATGTGCCATCCTATGTCACTGTGCTAGCCTTTTCCTCCATAGTTATGATACCTTGAAAAATGAACAGCAAAATAAAAACACAAACCTCAAGCTAAACATCTGTTTCACCCATACACACATAAGAATTAATGACCACACCACTTAATTAAAATGCAGTCAACTGCCCCACTGAACCATATGGAAAACGGATGGAAAAAACACCTAAATTAAACAGGGCTTAAAAGTAGTAAGTCACAACAAAATGGGGTGTAGTCTTTCAACTAGAGGTGTGAAAATGCAGGTAAATAAAAATCTCATTAGTTAAGTGTTAAAAGGTATGGGTTCATAAAAGTGTTTACTAGGCTGTGACCACAAGGGCCTTTTTAAGACTAGCCATGCATCCCAAATCTCTGACAAGTTCTGGTACACTTTATGATGCCCCACCACTGGCAACGGTAATCAAGGAGCCTCAATCTTCACCACTAGTACCAGTGGGGGATGTACATTGTTCGGATGACAAGTATTTCCAGATGCAGCTCTCTACATCAAGTGCAATTTCCTTTAAGAGCACATAGAGACCACAGTCAGTCCGGGGCTGGTTTCTCCCCCTTTCTCCAGATCCCCAATAAGACACCCCACTGGCACAGCTATAGAGTTGAGATCTCAGCTCAGTGGCTAAGCCAAGACTACCAGCACCCTCTCTGTCCAACCAGTGCTTCATGTCCCTGCCAAAGTAGCTCACACACACACACTTTGAGGTTTGATTTATACATACACACACACACACACACACACACACACACACACACACACACACCTGGGAAAGGCTAGCACAGGTTTACAAGTTATGGCCCCTTATGCTCAGACTATAAGATAGTTTTCACTGCCAACAGCTCCTTATCAGCTACTTTAACGCCTTTAGCAAAGGGTGTCCAATCTTACTGTGTAATGTTACTGTTAATACAAATGGTAATTTGACCAAGAACAAGGCTATCAGGTGTGGCCCATAGTGTCACCAAATAAGTATGCAAGTACTCTAAGAACTTAAATATGTCTCACAAACATCACCCACAATGAAAGGTTTAAATATATTTAATAATAATAAATAAAAGAACAAGAACATATTCAGTATATAATCGCAGTAAGATCAGAGTTCAAAATCACAGGAAATATTTAAAGCAACATTGCAGGACCGTCTCAAATAAATAAATAAAAACATTTAAATTAAGCTCTGCTATATTCTTGACTATATATAGAGAATTACTACATCCTAGTTAACTTCTAGAGCAAGCAAGGCAGGTGTGGTGAGTGGGTCTTTCAGTTGATGTTGTCAGGTCAAAGAAAATACACAATACTCACTCTCAGAGAGTTCTTAAAGTAATATCTCAAATATTACTGCTGGGATAGCTTGCAGAATGATGTAATTTATTGTCATCTGACTCTACCCCAGGTGAAAAGCAACCATAGATATAGCTGGTAGCATTTAGTATCTACCTGTGAAAATACACAGGGTTTTTCTTAGATCTAAGGCAGATCCCGGAAGTCATAAAACAATACAACACTTTCACATCTGAAGCCTATTAATTATTTCTCTTTCAAGACAACACAGAGAGCTCCCTAGTATAGACATCCTGTCTCTTGCTGTCAAAGTAATTTCATTTCAGCTATTTTTTTCTGAAATTAACCTCTTGTATTCCAGTTTCCATTGTTAAAATATATACATTTAAACAGTTACAATAGTGCAGGTACATTTCTGTTCTAATCCAGTAGGGTACACTGTGGTTACATTTTTAAGCTCAGTACTTTACAAACCCTTTCCAACACACACTTCTGTACCAGCAGTTTGATAAGACACATAACATACAGTTCTAATACAGTTATAACACAAGCATATGAATTATGTTGATATTCACAAATGACATATAATTATTTACAAAATTCCAGATAGCTGGGCTGGCAGTATCTCATTTCATGATATCCTTGATTAGTATAAGCAGGGGCTTGGAAGGTGACATTTACAAGTAAGGGCCTGGGAGATTAATCATTTACAGGTTGCCTGTGTCCATTAGAGACATAGGTGCAAGCCAGGGATGAATTTCCTGTTCCCCGTCCAACTGTCCAAGTTCCAGTTGCATTGGGTTAGAGGGAGGACAGATTGGGTAGTCTCTGGGATACATATCTCTCCAGCAGGTCCTATTTATATCACAGGCATGGTTTAAGTCTTTAGAATGGGTAATTCTGGTGCTGTTTTGTGGATATGAAGGAGGTCCATCAGAGTGGGGTCTGACAATGCCCTGTATGCAAAGCATAGCTTCCCTCAACAGCCTGTAGGAAACAGAATATAGGGATAGGGCCTTGAGGTGGTGTGCATATGACACTTTACTTATGGCCCGTATTCTTTTAGTGAGGAACGTCTGTGAACATTCCATTTGTTGGATACACCTGGTTAGTTATATACCAAAAGGGGCACTGTACTCTATGATACATCTGATGAATACCGAATACAGTGGAACAATGACTTCTTTGTACAAAGAAGCTATACCTTTGTTTATAAGTTGCATAACATAGAATGATTTCCTCACTACTATAGACACTTGATGGTCAAAGGCTAGATTTCTGTCTGTGTGTGTCCTCAAGTTCCTGACTACTGGGCCAACTCCAGGGGATATGTTGTCAATATGATAGTTGCCAGGGGTGGATGACATCCTGAAGGAGACTATTATGTACTTCTTGGCATTTAGTTTTAGTCCATGGCTCTAACACCAATTTGTATGTGTCAGATCTTCCTGGAGAACATTTGTGTCAGTGTGGAATCCAATGACAGCTCCTAATTTGAAATCACCTGCAAAATGAGTCAACCAGAGACCACTGACATTGACGTTGACTTCAGAGAAGTAAATGCTAAAAAGGCACGGTCCAAGGATCAATCCCTGAGGGACTTCACTTATGCTTGCCTCTTTGTAGAGGTGGACTCCTCAATTTTTACCTTCCTGGTTCCTATCTGAGAGACAGTTGGCTATCCACCAGGAGACATATGGGTTTGTACTTAACCTCTTGTATTTGTCAAGCACGCCTGATGGATATTCTGTCAAATGTCACAGGAACATTTGCATTTAACTGAAGGTCTAGACGTATAAAAAAGACTAAAGGGAAAGCAAAAATATGATACCGAAAGGTCAGCACCACTCAGAACAAATATTATTATTCACAAAAAATAAAGCCAGGATTAAGCGCTTTCATCTGCATGTATCTTTAGACTTCTTCAGAATCCTTAAAACACATATTTAAAACACTGTTTAAATACCTTTTACCTGTAAATTATGTGACTAAAACATCCAATAATAAAATGCCATATTATTTAAAAACATTGCAAAGCCTAAATCTCTCGCCTATAAAACAATATATACCCTAAAAATAGTCTCTTAATTTAAAAACATTTATACTTTCCAGTTTAAATTTACCTAAACATTAAATCTTATAAGATTTGAGATGTAAAACACTAGCAGTAGAGATATGCTCATTCAAACCTGGGGGACACAAACATTTAATTTTATTTTCCAAATCATTTCCCTACATTCAATTAGGTCCTCCCAGGGACACCCCTAACATATTTAGGTATAACGTCCAAACCAAAAAAGCAAAGCTATGGTTTGGAAACCCTTGGATATGTTTATACAAGGAATTTTTTGGATTTTTATTTTTTATATCTTGAAAATGTTCATATATTCATTCTCTAAATTTACGTTTTGTTTTTCCAATGTAGAAGTACTACATTGCAGGCATTTCACCATATAAATAACTCCTATGGAATTGCATGTGCAATGGAAGTAGGTATACATAACCTGCTTTCTTATCATCACCTTGTCTTGTTCAAGAATAAATCCACACTGCCTACAACATTCACACTTAAAAGTACCCCTTGGTATTTTGGTGGAAGTAAGGAAATTATTTTCTTGAGTTATGATACAGAAATGGAATTGCCTAGACATAGTAAGGGCTTGCTGAGACTAATTATGATGGCTACCAAAAAAACAGTTACTAGAAAATGGCAACCAAAGTCCAAACCAACTTTACTAGAAGTAGTGGATAGTAACACAGCTAAAACAACTGGAATTGGGATCTTTAGAAAATAGTAGGAGCAAATTACATAGGAAAAATAGGAAGTGTGGGATCAATATATGCAGAGGAATAATGAGGTTTAAAAGAAGGCAGGATTTGAATGAGCTATGTAATGGTTGACTGACAATGACTGGATATTTTATAAGTGATGTATAATGTTTGCAGCTACAGTTACATACGCATGTTTTGTAATGTATAATGTTTGCAACTGAGATTGTGTTGGTATGGTTTATCTTCATTTATATAAATGTAAGATTGCCTTTGTCATACACGATACTTTAATAAAGATGTTTCGTGTTTTAAAAAAAAGGTAGGCAATGTGAACCATTCTGCTCTCATCTGGTGCTTTGGTGACCTTCTGAAAGAAGACCACCAGGTTGAGTAGGCATGACCTGCCCTTGATGAAACCAAACTGGGCTGATTCCAGTTTATGGAGGTTTACTGCATTCATTGTTGATCATTTCCATGATAATTCTTTCTGTGGCTTTGTATATAACACCAGTGAGACTTATGGGTCTTTAGTTTCCAGGGTCTGTAGATGGCCCACCTTTGTGCAGAGGGACGACTGTTGCTGTTTTCCATTCATTAGGCACAAAGCCTGTTTGGAGACTACAGTTAAAAAGCAATGTTTCATGCTATTTAGCTATATAGAAGGCATCCTGAGATATTGCCTGGGCCCACTGATGCAGTGTTTCTGGCCTTGGAGAGAGCATCAAGGACCTGTTCCCAAGTGATAGCAGGGGGAATTGTACTTGATGGGAAGCTTGAGGGGAGGGAGGGGTAAAGTTGGAGCTGAATTTGTTGGCTGGTAGGTTTGCTGCATCTTCTGGCTCAGTATAGGTGGCTCCATTTACAATGCGCTCTCCAAACAATTGTGTATTGACTTTGGACATAGGTAAAAAAATGCCTTGTGGTTGTACTTGGCCTGGGAGGCCAAATTTACCTTGAATTTGGACTTGGTAGACTTTGTCCTTGGAGTTGTTTAGTTTGACAAGAGGGCTTTTATCCTGCTGGGTGCTGCATCTCCTATTTTTTTCTTTTTAGTCTTATTAGTCTTTATGACACAGACGAATAAAGTTCTAACTAACTAGACTAACAAGCATAATATCAGGTAAACCATCCTAATGGGGTTGGGGGAGCATCATTGTTTTCATGTTTTTTATAATTCTTGGGAGTTGCCACCAGAATTACTATCCTTGTAAGTATTTTAAGATACAATATGCATTTCATCTGCTAAATCAACTTAAAATTGATTGGGGGGGGGGGAATCGACATTACTGCTTACATACAAGTGTCTTTCAGTTCTTAGTGATACCGCCAAAATGATTAATCTTATGAATACTTCTGAAAAGCAGCAGACATATTTGTGAAAAACTGTGCTACTGGTAAGTTAGTTGTCTTATCTGGACTAATTTACCTGCCAGGACTCAGTTAAAGAATTGTGTAATGTTGCCAGCTATTTATAAACTAGATGGTGAAATTAACAGTATACAACAGTTTGACAGAAGAGTCTCTTAAATGATGACTTGAAAATTCCAGACCAAATTTTCACACAGTTAAATGTTATAACTATGCATAGCTATCAATCAGTTAAAACAGCTGCAGAAACTATTTTGCATTAAAATATGCTACAAGCACTTAATTACCCTACATAAACTATTTAACGCAAAATTTAAACTGCAAAAAATAACAGATGCATATTTTATAAGAGCAATAAGGCACTCAGTGGGTGAGTGGGGGGGTTGTGCATGGTACCGATATTACCACATGACCATGGCCTATAAGGCTTAGGCCTGGGTGTGCAATAGTATCATACCACACACGCCGCCCTGGTCTTAATGCATACCAACATTTCAATGACAAGATTATTAGTCTGACCTTACCTGAGAAGAATCCATAGTGCTGCAAGTGCTGTTGCATGAACACATCATATGCATCACTGGGTGGCTGCCATAAAAACAAAACAGCACATTCTTGAATCAAATCATCAGGTCATCTTTACCATCATCTTAACACTGTCTGAATTAAAGTTTGCTTACTTCCACATGGCAGCCAACACACAGGCACATTTATTAGTATTCCACAATAAGGAAATGCATAGAATAAGTGGAAAAGCTGTAAATTACAAGCTATTTCATTATGCGCAATTAGTTTAATTGACAGACATTTAGAGGCATTCTCTTTTAACTTTAGCTAATTGCTTGCAACAAAGCACCTTGCTGTTCTCCAAAAACAACTAAATATTTAAGTATATTGTGACATGATAAATGAATGGGGTTTGTGCCTTATGAATGAGAAATGGCTTTATGCCTGCAGGGATTTAACTCCAGCGTCCATTTGCCTACTGCATGACTCCGAGCAGGTTTCTTAACCAGCCAGTGTTCCTGGGCTGAGGCTGAAAAAAGTTCACATGGATCAGTGCTCTACTCCATTATCAAATATAAAATACAAATAAAAATAAATAAGTAAAACAAAAAAAAAATTTCCTAATCCCTCACATCTGATGCACACAAGTTTTTGACAGTGGGTTTGCTAACCATCTCTTGGAATAGTGTGCTTCTGTATTGTCTACTGAGGGCTACTGCATAGCCAGATGCATATTCTTGGACCATCTAGTACCTGCTGGCATCCTTTAACCTTCACTGAGTGCTGGCAGAACTGTGTCTCAAACAACCTCCCTCCACACAAAATGAGTGACGTGATGTTAGCAGCTCACTGCTAACCTCCCATGTCAGCTTCTCCAGTGCCTATTTCAGTACATACTCTGGAATTATCTGGGTCATGGTCAGAGCTTTATTCCTCTGTGTCACAAAGACAATGCTAGTCAGACAAAGTATGGCTGACAAGGAGCTCTTACAGAAGACTCCCTATGCTGGGAAAAGACTAGTAAAGGTGCACAATGCATCATATACTGGGTTTAATGTCTATGTGCTTTCTAGAAAATGGACAGTGTTATAATGGGTTTACTATCATAGGTTCGAAGTTAAAAATGTAAAGATATCAAAACAGCAGTTTACACGAGTGATGTGCAGAATATTAATTAGGTCAAAATGTCACAAAAGACATTGGCTCGAAACCAGTGCAAAGATTGCAAATCCTAAAATGTTTTTAAGCAATACAGCAAATCCTCAACTTACATTTCCTTCCAGTTACCTGCCACCTTTTTAGCAGTACTAACGTACCAGGTCAGTACTGCATGGTGCTCTAATCACATTTTTGCAGGGGGGCAAGCCCCCCTGCACCCCCACTTGCATCTTCTATATTCCAACTCAGAGATCTCACTCATACCTCTCAACATAAAAACATCAAAAATCTGGACACGGCCCATGAAAAATAGGTACAAATCTGTATGCTGATTAACATCTGATTTGCATACATAATTATGTAACCCTACCCACTCCAATGGAATTGTGGGATACCAACTTTCAAACGCAAACTGAAGAACAGGCAACAGAGTCCCCCTGCAGCCACTCTGATGTCCCATTACCTGGCTATTTCACCCCATTTATCATAAACAGTAATGTGTGCATACTGTTATACTTCTACAATGATTATTTGGATTTTATTTTTACAGCACAACAATGTACAAACACTAACAGACATCTGGTAAAAGCAATACTGTCTCACAATGAAAATAGACTTGGCATTAAAACTTGTCTTCCCTTGAAACTTACATTCATTGAAACAGCATTGAAACCCACACCACATCCAAAGAAAATGCATCTGGCCAGTGGTGGATAAAGATTACCTTTGGGTTGTTTTCAAATCATTGGCCCCTTTCACACAAATCAAGAAACGTACATCTTTTCTTTGCTGCACCTTCCTGACTTTATTAAATTATATTCCTTGTATAATACAGCACACTTGTTAGACAGAGTGCATTTTAAATTTATTGTTTAAACATTTTTCCAGTAGACTGTACTGTAGGCAATGAAACAAAATGCATGAACCAATAATGCCAAAACTGCCCAATTCAGAACATTTCCATCATAAAAGTTTACTTCCACACCCACACTATAAACAGAATGACAGCAGTGCAAGCCATAGGCATCTTGTACAGCTCCTCACACATTTTCAATTTCATTTTTTTTTGGGGGGGGGGAGCAAAGGGTCAAAAACCAGGGACACATTTTAAACACTGCTTGTATAATTTTGTAAAGTTGCTAGAATAAAATGTTGTGTTACCACCATGCATTTCACTAGTAAGCCTTGAACCCAGGACCCTATGCACTACAGTCAGAGTAACATACCACTATGCTAAATCAGCAGCTTCCTGAAAAAACAGGAAGACTGAGACTTACTGGCTATCATTTAGTGAATTCATTTCTCACTTCTCACCACAGCTCTCAACCTCTTAGCACAAAAAACCTGGACAAAATGCCAATAATGGGGGAATACAAATTTAGCTCTCACTATAGCTCTCAACTCTTAGCACAAAAAACCTGGGGGAATACAAATTCAGTTCTTACTATAGCTCTCAACTCTTAGCAGAAAAAACCTGGGGAATACAAATTCAGTTCTCACTACAGCTCTCAACTCTTAGAAGAAAATACCTGGGGGAATACAAATTCAGTTCTCACTATAGCTCTCACCTCTTAGCACAACCTAGGCAAAGCTCACAAGTGGTGGCGGCTAGGGACTTTAGGCTTTTTTTACCCTGTAATGAAGGTACAGGGTTTGACCCTGAGTACCTCTAGCCACCAGGTATAGTGAATGGGGGGGGGGGGGCATTTTCACACACACACACACACACACACACACACACACACACACAAACACCCTACCTTACTGCAGTTCTTTATTACGCCAACGTCCTGTTCACATAACCTTCAAGCTCTGCTCGCATATAATCCATAAAGTAACTGTTAGGACCACTTCTATGCAAATGCTCAGTAGCATTCGCTGTAACAGATGGTCGCAGACATGATGGTTGGCAATACAGGAATCAGTCATCTGACATTCGACATTACTGGCAATACGGGAATCAGTCATCTGACAGTCGACATTCCTGTATTCGCTGAACCATCCTTCTTCATTTTAATAGTAAACCGTTATAATGAAATACGAGATCACATGCCTGCTACCTCTGCACTGACACACCTCTGTGATTTATCATTAGCCTGTTCTTGATTTGCATCACTGGCATATGGTAGTCCTGCTACAAATGTGTACTGCTACAATGTGATGACCGTATAGCTCTTAGCTACTCAGGATTACATCCCATCAAAGGGAAAGCCACGTGTGGCAGAGGAATTGAGCACCCTACATTTAGGAGGTCAGATTTCTATGCACATCAACACATCAAGATACAAGAAGGATGCAGTGAAGTGTTCCACCCACTGCAGATAGTCCTTTGAAGAATGATCAACTAACTCGTCAAACATTCAAACACCTTACTGTTTAGCTTTACTAAATGGCTTGTCTGAAGACAAACTGGATCATCCATGAACATCAAGAGGTAAGGACGCACCTGTTGAGATAGTGAGGGAGTTCAGACACTTAATTCTACCAGACAAAGATTTCAATTAAACTACCTTGTGTAACTTTATTAAAAAAAGCACACTACCTATACATCCAAGAAAAGGCAGGTTTTATTCATCAGCACTTGAAGGCAAGTGTAGCTGGTGAATGAGGAAGATGGCACTAATAGAAGGCCGTACACTATATATGGGAAAAAATCTTTGCTAACAGTCTGGCATGCTTCAGCACTAATGAAATCTACCATGTTACAGTCAGGACACTGGATACCTTGCTTTAAACACATCTTCTAAAGTCATCCATGCCACCAGCACTCTGAATGATGAAGTGTGAAGCATGTCAGTCCTGATGGGTTCTTAAGTCGTGAATCCTGAAATGCCCATACTTGATCCTTGTGGTTTGTCTTCAGTAGCCTGCTCTCCGTAATAAGAGAGGAGTCCCATTGTAAACTGTGCCATACTTCTTCCACTGCAGTGATGTACTGCAGAGTACCATATCATGGCCATACAGCACTCTTTATACTAGGAATAACATTAGGGACTGCACTAATAAAACTGGAAAATGTGGGCCAAAAAATGATACTGGTGATACACCTGTCTGAATGGTACACAGTTATAAAGGATACTACCCACTACACTACCTTTTTATGTTGTTCTGTCTCTTAACTAGTTGATCTGTTCCTCTATTGAACTGTTCTTTCCTCTACTCTTTACCATGACAAAAAACACTAGATACAGCCACCATAAACTGAAGAAACACCAAATTCACAAAACGAAAGGAGTCAAGCAATAAGATGAAAAAAGTTTTCCATTTAATACATCCGTCCTGGTACCTCGGCAATTCGCCTTCAATGGAACAAATAACCATATAAAAACATCCTATTTGTATACTCATCAATTAATTTATTAAATTATTACATCATTAACCCTTATAATGCCAACAATTAGAATAAATACAATTTATCAACATATCAAATTTATAAATACAAAATACTAATTGCATACTATTACTAAATGTTAAATGCTGAACTGTATGAAAACATAAATATATAATATATTTAAATACATATGAATTCATGTAAATTTATGAATATGCTTAATCAAAATACTTAACCAAATGCTACACCAAACATTCACACTATAATGCCACTATCTAAGTTCATTCCCCTGGGGTATAATGTATGGTACCCAAGAATCATTCTATTTTCTAACCTACCAAGTTCAATCTTAAAATTACCTGCACAAAAATTTTGTTTTGTGAATTTGGTGTTTCTTCACTCTACTCTTTACCAGACATATCCTGCTGTTAGTAGGGGGTCACAATTATTTGGACCATTTCTCCATTTCTCCTTTGTTTGCTAAGCTGTAGCTTTTTTGTCCAATTTGCTGCTTATGTTATCAAAATAACTGCTTGTTTTATCAAGCTTAAATTGCCTTGCCAGTCTGGTAGCATTTCCTATACTGTTTCTTCAACTGTATTGTTTTATCATTTTTTTATTAGTGTTTTTTTCTCTTTCTGCACGCTCGGATTCAACTTTTTGAATTTGCTGGTGGTCTAGTGGTAAGGAAATAATAGCCGGGCAGTTTCATACATTAATTAAAATCTGTTGATGGTATTCTGGGCAGTGAATGTAAAGGATGTGCGTTAAAGTTGAATATTTACTTTGCGTTGCCCATCTGGTCTCTACATTTTGCCTGTGATTTCTACTCGATGTCAATCTAATATTACATAACAACTGGGACTGTCAGTGTTACCCTAGACCTCAGACTTGACGGCAAAATACAGGCACACAGATCCAGGATTTGGAAGTGCCCACTCTATTAACACAGCAATTAACTGCAAAGCAGGAAGAGCCACAGGACACTCTACATGCATGTTAATCTAATGGGTAACTAAACCTGAAAACAGTACACAGCTTCAGTACACAGCTTTATGCATTACAGAAGTAAGGGCTGAGGAATGGCTACCTATCATCCATGGTGGTGGTGTTTTTTCCTTTTAGGTCCTATGCCTCCTCTTTATTAACAGGTATTGCATAATGCCTGCTACACTGATATTCCATGGGAATGTATTCTTAACACTTTTCTTCTCTTCACCGACCAAAGTACTTTACACTGCCTGGGAAGCTAAACCATGCAGAGTTCAGCACAAATAAGAGCAAACCTTACTGGCCTATGACAGGTTTATTCTGCTTTCCCAAACCTAGATACATTCCTCACAACATTCCCACTGTGTTGGGAAAGTGGGGCATCATAGCTACTCACTCTCACCACCTGCAGAGGGTTATCTGTCATCCGAAAATGGTACTCAAACTTGGGTTGTCAGGGCATAATTCCTCGGCACCATGCTGCTGATTATAATCTTATTGACTTTAACCTTTAAATGCCTTATTCTTGAGACAGCTTAACAACAAATTAACAGGACACTATGTAAAGCTTATGTTAGTCAGGATCCTAAGGATTAGTGTGTTGTTAGCAGAGCCCAAATTATTTGCAAGGTGCTTACAAGCAACACCCGAGCTGCCCACTGTAGGATGCCTCACAGAATTACCTTGCTGAGAAGCCAGAGTGCTACCACTGTGATCCTTCTTCTCCTACATCATCATACTTCTTTCTTCCCCTGCAAGCAAAATTGAAGCTTATACAACCTGGTAGGCTTGCCATCAGCTGTCTGTACATTTGTTTCCTTCACTTTACTAGATATACCATTCCATCCTCATCTTAACACCTTCTCTTCTGATACAGGAATAATGCACATTTGTTCTTTATCACAATGTCAGTTCCTAGAAAACAAAGTCATTCTTGTAAGATTACTGGTTTGATTTAGACAGAAGTAAGAAGCCTTAATTTTCCCCTCTATTTTTTTCAATAATTTACTACTCTTTGAAAACCATACTTAAAAGGTATATACCTATAGAAATTCATAACCCTGAAAGCACAGATGTGTTGCTTACTATAACAGCAGATATTTGAATGACCACTGTTGCAGTAGCCTTAGCTATATGGGTTATAGCCTACTGAGGATATAACAGGTGGCCAACTTTAAAAACTTAAAGGTATCTTCTATGTACCCAATCTGTTACTAGCGCAAGAAGAGCCGAATAAAAATTGTGATTTGGGTGCCAAGTCTTTCAGAGCTTTCATGCCAACTAAGACATGGATGCTAGAACCCTGAAAGGTCAGTGTTAGGAAAAGAAAACTGAAAGACCTCAACCTAGCAAAAAACATGGAAATATAATGGGGATGAAGGGCAGGAGTAGCAGTGACCATTAGAACATATACTGTTATGGTATGTTTACTTACACAACTGTACTATGTTCATTATATGGATCATTGCTGCTGTAGCCTTAGCTATATGGGTACATGACCACAGCTTATACTAAGAGGGAAGAGGAAGGATGAAAGCCCGGGAACCCCTGGAGAACAGTTCTAGCAAATCCTGCTCTAGACCTGGAAAAGGAAATCTAATTTGTAGTGCTTTGTAAAGGTATGAATAGTGAACCAAGTTACTGCTTCTAGAATACTTCTAGAATCCAACTCTTTCTAAAAAGCCACAGTTGAAGCAAAGGCCCTGGTACAGTGAGCCTGAACCTTGCCTGGAATTGCCTTATTGTGGTGGGCATAACATAAGGTAACAGCATGAAACAACCAATTGGAAATAGGTTGCCCTTTTTCCTTACATTCAGTTTCTCTAGCTAGAATAGTCCAGATTTCGGATTTGCTGATTCCAGGACTGTATTTTGAGTTTCTGAGCTGTCCAGGCCTTCTGTGGTAGGAGGGAAGTCTTTCTGCTTATCAGTGGGAGTGGTAAGCACTGAACAGCCTATCTAATGCATGAGGAATGGTTTCCAGCTCAGAAATTGTATCCAATTGGTTGTTTTGGGCTGCTTTCTATCCCTTTTAACTTTCTGGCTTAAAAACCCGTGTTTGCATGGATTTGCACTTGTTTTAGCTCTGCGGATCCTATCTGGGCATCCTGCAAACTACTACAGCATCAGAAAGGAAAAAGAGATACTTTGATTGAGCACAAGTACCTCCATTTGCTTTTTTGCCTATATTTTGCTTTCCGCACTTTAAAATATCCGTTTTCAGCTTATGCAGTCACTGTTACTATATTTTTGCATTTAAATTGTTTACTGCACTTTGTCATTTTTAAGTTATTTACTGTTGTAGGCTACACACTCAGTGTGCTAATCTTTTTGTGCTTTAAAAGTGTGTTTATTACTGTTTTATTTGTTTTCCTGACTGTTTTCTCAAAAAAAAAAATAAAATTCCTCTCTGCTCGTTTCCCACCATTTTCTCTAGCTAGAGTAGTCCGGATTTCAGATTTGCCAATTCCAGGACTGTATTTTGAGTTTCTGAGCTGTCCAGGCCTTCTGTGGTAGAGGGGAGTCTTTCTGCTCATCAGTGAGAGTTGTAAGCACTGAACAGCCTATCTAGCACTTGAGGAGTGGTTTCCAGCTCAGAAATTGTATCTAATTGGCCGTTTTGGACTGCTTTCTATCCCTTTTAACTTTCTGATTTAAAAAAACTCTGTTTGCGCATTGTGCAGCGCCTCTAAGCTAGGGTAAATTATTACCAGAGCCAGAAAGTCTGCTCTTCAAATTTTCCCTTAGATCTTGCTAGGTTTCACACTTCTGCACTCAAACTAGTTGATTTAAGATTAGCACTTGTGGTGGTGCTGCGGTAGCGTTGTCGCCTCACAGTAAGACGCTGTCTGGTTTGATTCTCAGCTAGAGCGTCTTCTGCGTGGAGACATGCATGAATGGGCGTACCTTCGTTGAAGGTTGTGCGTCAGGCCTGGCAAGCCGGTACGTAAAAATCAACTGCCAATCATTAGCGGACCGGAGTTCCGCTGTGGCGACCCCTAACCGGGAAAAGTCGAAAGACACAAACCTAAACTTGCTCAGAAAAATAACTGCAGCATTTACTGTAGCATATACACTGCTACCAGCAGTAAAACTCTCCACAAAGGAGAATAACATATCAGCCTCAGTACCTAATTATATAGGGCATTAAACCAGGCATGTCTAAAGGTCAGTTCCCTGTTCTTTCTCGTATCAACCTGGTGAACCTGGACATCCTGAGACAATGTAGCAATTGCCTCATGTACACAGACAACCCCCTCCTCCTACCCCACAACACTATGACCTGTGAGAGATGCTCATATATAGCCAAACTGACAGCCAAGTACTCTCCAGCCAAGATTGTACCAGCCTGTCAGGAGGAGAAGGTCAACACCTGCACAACACCACATTCGATACATAGCCCACCAGTACATGCACCACCTCAGCCCTCACATAGAAACACAAAAACACACACCTACCTTTGCTCAGGCTCTCAAAAAATCTGCCCAAACAACAGAGACCTCCGAGACAGAAACGCAAACTACCACATCCCAGCACAAACCATGTAACACATAGTTTACACAAACAGTGTGATACACAACCAAAGCTTCTAAGGCAAAACAACTTACCCAATACATTAGTCATAGGTGACAATAGTACAGCATACTGATGTCCCACTCACCAGGCTAAATAAGGGGAAAGTCAAGGTCAGCTGCCAGTCTGTTGCCAGGATCCACCACATAACGCACACACTCAGGCTGCTCCACAACAAGTACAAATATGACTCAGTCATTGTCTATGTTGGTGTGAACGACCTGGGACATACCTCCCTGGACTACATGAAAAGAGACATAGAGGAGCTCTACGATCTTGCAGCCCAGGCAGGTATGACCCTGGCTCTACGTACCATTCTACCATCATCCAGAATGATACTACAGTACAAACAAAAAATTATTGACTTTAACAATTGGCTAAGTTTCTGGTGTCATTTTAAGGGGATCTGGTATCTGTCTGCCTGGGATGACATGCTCGACAGACCTTGATGCTTTGCCAGAGATGGCCTGCACCTGTCACCCCTGAAAATCTGGATACTGGCCAAAGGTCTTGCTGCCCCTATAGTGCCTTTTTTAGGCAATGTCCTGAAGACAAAATTACCTCCGTAAGAGTCACAAGCAAACAAAATCTGAGGGTTATGCTATTCAATGTTAGAAGCCTAAATCTCAAAATGTACTCACTCAAAGCACTCCTAAAAATGGAAAACATCAACGTGTGCAGCGACCGAGACCTGGTTTAAGGCTCAGGAAAGTACCTCAGCTTTACCAGGCTACAATTCTTACCACATCTTTCAGCCCCCTAATCCGGACTGAAGCACTAAAGGTGGAGGTGTCTCCATATTCATAAAAGATATGCGCACCTCCAGACAAATAGCCCAACATAACGCATCTGAGATACTTCAGGTACAGCTAACACTGGGTAAAACTGCAGTCCAGGTTGTAGCCTGCTATAGATCCCCCACCATGTCCCAAGAGCCCCACTCCACATTTCCAAACACACTGGAAAATATTAAGGTACAGCCCAATACCCTTATACTGGGAGACTTTAACTACCCCTCCATTAAATGGGAAAATTACTCAAGTACCAACTCACTAGCTCAACATTTTTTGGAATTCATTAATTCCAATGCCCTAGACCAACTCATACTTACCCCCACCAGGGGTAGAAACATCCTTGACCTGGTCATTATCAACATGGCTGACCAATGCTCTACACCTGAAATCAATTCCTCCCTGGTCAGATCTGACCACAAGCTTATCACCATGGACATCCACATCCCACTCAGACCTCCATTAAAGGAATCCATCATAAAAAACTTCTCCAAAGCCAACTTTGGGCTTCTAAAAACAGAGGTGGCCAACTTCACGATGCCCACGCAAATGGAAAACAGGTGTATGACTGATGAATCATACACCAATGCACTGTATGAGCACACACACATGTGCATGGAATGGGCCATACCAAACACAACCAAGATGCTCTCCTCCAAAAAAGGAAGCCAATCTGGTGGACCCCTACCATTAACAAACTCTACAACAGAAGAAAAAAACGATTGCAGAAAAGAGTGAAATCCCAAGACAGGAAAAACTCTCTTGTTAGCCTTAGCAAAAAACTGAGCTCTCTTATCAAATCATCTAAAGCCCATTACGAAAACAAAATTGCTGCAGATTCTAAAGACAACCACAAGGCATTCTATAGCTATGTCAATAATCTACATGGCAAGTCTCAGATCGGTTCTGAGCTATTATCACAATGGCAATACATATACAGAACTGACTGATATTGCCAACATATTGGCCGACAGGTTCAACGTGAACTTTACCTCCCTTTCACCCCCCCAAAGGGCCCATCTCAATACCTGAAGAATGCCAGGTACCTATCATCATCGCTACATAGGTAAAAAATGCACTGTCCAAAACCAAGAATACAGCCTCCATGGGAACTGACAATATCCCGGGCTGTGTCCTACATGAACTACAAAATGAACTGGCACCACACCTGAGTACTATGTTTAATCACAGCCTAAACTCAGGCTTTGTTCATGCTGAATGGTGCACTGCTACAGTCATCCCACTCCACAAAGGGGGAGCAACCACAGATCCTGGGAACTACCATCCCATTAGCCTGACTAGTCTGATATGTAAAGCCATGGAGTTTATCATCATGGACCTTATCAACAGGGACATAGGGAATCTCCAAACTCTGGACCCCACGCAGTTTGTGTTTGTGAAAGGCAGATCATGCCTGCTCAACCTGACAGATTTCTTTGAGTCTGTCACCAGAGCCGTGGATGAGGGCAAGGTAGTGCACACAGCCTACTTGGATTTTACCAAGGCCTTCGACACCATCCCTCACTCAGGAATCATAGATGGACTCACTGAACTAGGCATAAACCCTTATGTCATGAGATGGGTAGCCAACTGGCTCACTGATAGAACCCACACTGTAAAAATACCGGATTCTAAATCTGACTACCGACCAGTTAAAAGTGGCATTCCACAGGGATCGGTCCTGGGTCCTCTCCTGTTTGGCATCTACTTCTAAGAAGTCCAAGCCACACAAATGGACTCTGGTTAACCAGGTTCACAGATGACTGCAAATTGGGAGCAATTATAGATTCTCCTATGGATGCAGACATTCTACAACAAGGCCTCACTGAGATCAATGACTCGGGCAAGAACCATAGCCTCAAGCTCAATGCCAAATAGTGCATAGTCATTCCCTTTGGGAAAAATTTGGTGCCCATGAACTACCACATAGATGGCAATCCACTAAACACCAAAGGTGTGATAAAAGACCTGGGGACACAGGTTGAGAGCAACCTCTCCTTTGATAACCACATCTTATCACAAAAGGTTTCCCATCCAGAAAGAAAGAGGTCATAGTCCCTCTTTACTTATCCCTCATTAGACCTATTATCGAATATAACGCTCCATTTGGTATGTATTTCACTAGACACCTACAACAACTGAAACGGCCACAAAAATACCTAACTAAGAGGATCTTATTCCTCTGACATATGCCAAAGACGGACAGACTCAAAAAACTCCAGCTATACTAGGTCTCATATCGGCTACTTAGAGGTGATCTCTGCTTGACCTACAAGGCCATGTCTGACCCAGAGCTGCTAGATATGCTCCACCTAAAGAAATCTCAATCCCTCTGCTCCACATGCTCAAGGGACCTAAACCTTATTACCACGATAAACAGAACATGCTGGAGGGACAGGTTCCTAACCCAGCGACTTCCCATACTCTGGAACAAACTCCCCATTCATGTCAAGCAGAGCACTTCACTGGCCCTTTTCAAGAGACATCTTGATGAGTGGATGGGCAATTGGAAGTTCACCCTGGGTATCACATCAGTGGCCCTGCTTGACAGGGGCACAGGAAACTAACTTCGGGTGGCAGTCTCCCCGGGGATCACCTCAGTGGCCTTGCTTTACAAGGGCACTGGGAACTAACTTAGGGCGGCATTATGCCAGGGAATTTATTGGGCTAGGCTTGTATAGGATCTAGGGCCATTAGCCTAATACACACCTATGAACCTAGGAAAAGAATTACTGATCAGAGTTTCTGAACATTTTAGCTCCACTGAGATAGTATACGAGTTGTCTATAGACATCCAGAGATTAGGGCATCCTTTCCTCCTCCTTTTTAGGTTATGGAAAGAAGACAGAGAGATGTATAGTTTGGCTCAAAGTAAACTGGGATACCACTTTATGTATAAAAGAAGAATTAGTTCTTAAGGAAACCCTTTCTTTCTGTAAAATGAGACAAGGTTGACCCACCATAAACATACCTCTCAACCTCTTAGAGCAAAAAATCTGTACAAAGCCTAAAATGATGGGGGGACAAATAGGAACAAATTTTAAAATATTGCTCTTACAAACTTAGAAAGTTGATAGAATAATAGGTTTTTCATTAACATGAGCATGACTTTTCTGAAGGATGTGGAGTCTAATAGGTTTTTCATTAACATGAGCATGAATTTTCTGAAGGATGTGGAGTCTAAATATTTGTCATTATTTAATGACTTCAATCCTCAGCTATTTGCCAGAAAAATACAGATTTTTAGGGGGAACACACCAAAACTATGAGGGAAAAATCTGTACAGTTGAGAGGTACTGCCACTTAGCTACTCATCCTGTAGAAGTCAAAGCAATCAGCAAACCAGTTTTCCATGTTAAGAACCTCAAATCAACTTGACAAGCTGGTTTAAATAGAGCAAGAGTTAATTTTTCCAAACCAAGGTTGAAATCCCAAAGAGCCACCTGTTTTCTAGGAGGTCTGGTGCATAACACCCCTTTTAAAAACATTTTAAAATGGCAATGCACCGCAAGTGGAGATCCATGAGCAGACATGGATCTATATGATCAAGACTAACCTGACAGAGGAGCAAGAAAGGCCACAGGGCCATAACTCACACAACTATTGTAGAACCAGAGAAATATCAGCCTTAAAAAGAGCTTGATTCTTGTCTTGGCACCAACTAGAACATCTTTTGCATTTGCTAATATAGGATTTCCTAAGTAGCAGATTTCTTTGCCTTCTTTAATGCCTGCTGCACATCCTCAAAAAAGCTACCTAAAAATTGTTAAAACTCTATTGTACAGGCAGTGAGTTGAACTTACTTTGAGTTCTGGTTTATCAAGCCTTCCCTGTCCTGCAGGAGTAGGTCCAGCTTATGAGTAAGCTTCTTTTAATTGCCCTTGGCCATTTCCAGGAGAAGGGAGAATCACTGTTGCCTGAGCCAGAAAGGAGTCACTACAATGATCTTTGGAGAGTCCTTCTGAATCTTCGGAATGATCCTGGATATCAGGAGAAAGGGTAGAAAAACATACATGAACATTCTTGAGCAAGGAAAAAATGCATCCGTTTTCCAGGCCTTCCTGCATGGAGTTCAGGAGTAGAATTTTGGCAGTTGATTGTTGTGAATGGAGGTTAACAGATCTGGATCTACTGCTGGAAGACCCCTTGATTCAGTTTCCCTTAATAAGGGATCAAAACAGTAAAGGTGGAGGAGTGTCCATATTCACCAAGGATATTCACACCACCAGGTTAGTTGCCCAACACAATGCGTCTGAAATTCTCCAGGTGCAACTAACACTAGGTAAGACTGCAATCCAAACTGTAGCTTGCTACAGATCCCCCACCATGCCCCAAGGATTCTCACTACACTTTTCTAAACATACTGGAAAATATTACTATACAACCCTTCACCCTAATACTGGGTGATTTCAACTACCCTACCATTAACTGGGAAAACTCCTCGTGTACCAACATCTTTGCCCAACAGTTCTTGGAATTCATAAATTCCAATGTCCTGGATCAACTAATCCATAGTTCCACCAGGGGCTCCAATATCCTAGACCTGGTCATTACCAACATGGGAAATCGATGCTCCACACCTGTGGACACCCCCTCGTTGGTCAGGTCAGACCATAAGCTAATCACCCTTAACATCCACATCCCACCCCCAGTAAGGAAACACTAAGGCATTGTATGAGCACATCCACTCATGCATGAATCGTGCCATCCCAATTAGAACTAAGATGCTCTCCTCCAAAAAAAGGAAGCCAATCTGGTGGTCGCCTGCCATAAACAAACTTTGCAACAAAAGGAAGAAACTGTTGCAGAAAAGAGGAAAATCCCAGGATGCAAAAAACTCCCTTAACAGCCTCAGTAAGAAACTGAGATCCCTCATAAAATCCTCCAAAGCTAGTTACGAAAATAAAATTGCCAAAGATTCCAAAGAAAACCACAAGGCATTCTATAACTACGTCAAGAATCTAAATGGCAATGCTCAGATCTGCTTTGAGCTACAACAGAATGGCATTAAATATACTAATCCCAAGGATATTGTCAATATCCTGGCAGACTGATTCAGTGCCAACTTCACCACCCTCTCACTCCCTAAATGGCCCATCTCAATACTGGAAGATTGCCAAATTCCGGTAATAATGGCCACACAGGTAAAAAAATGCACTCTCCAAAGCTAAGAATACAGCATCCATGGGACCAGATGACATCCCGGGCTGTGTACTACATGAAATACAAAATGAACTGGCACCTCACCCAAGTGTCATGTTTAATCATACCATGACCTCAGGCTTCATGCCTACTGAGTGGCGCACAGCTACAGTTATCCCACTCCACAAGGGGGGATCCACCTTGGATCCCGGGAACTACTGCCCCATCAGTCGGACGAGCCTGATCTGCAAGGCCATGGAACGTATTATCATGGAACTTATAAACAAAGACATTGGCAACCTCAAAACACTGGACCCCACCCAGTTTGGGTTCGTGAAGGGACGATCTTATCTCCTGAACCTGACTGACTTCTTCGAAACAGTCTCCAGAGCGGTGGACGAAGGTAAGGCAGTCCACACAGCCTACCTGGACCTTGCCAAGGCCTTTGACACCATCCCCCATTCTGGAATCATAGATACACTTACTAAGCTGGGCATTAATCCCTACGTCACTCGATGGGTTGCCAACTGGCTTACTGACAGCACCCACACTGTAAAAGTAGCTGATTCCAAATCCAACTCCAGACAAGTGACAAGTGGAGTACCTCAGGGTTCAGTCCTGGGACCTCTCTTGTTTGGCATCTATTTCTCTGAAGTACAGGCCAACACTAAGGGACTCTGGCTAACAAAGTTCGCAGATGCCTGCAAACTGGGAGCCATTACTGAATCCCCAAATGATGTCGATACTCCACAATAGGGCCTTACAGAAACAGATGCTTGGTGCCAGAGCCACAGGCTCAAGCTCAATGCCAAGAAATGTATAGTTATCCCCTTTGTGAAAAAACATGTACCCATGAATTACCACCGAAAGTGTACTAAGAGACTTAGGGACAGAGGTGGAAAGTGGTCTCACCTTCAATAACCACATTGCCACAACAGTCAGGAAATCCTTCTATGTGGCACACCTTATCACTAAGGGCTTTTCATCCAGTAAAAAGGAGATCATTGTTCCACTGTACTCATCCCTCACTAGACCCATTATAGAATACAACGCCCCATTTGGTATGTACCTCTCAAGACATCTGCAACAACTGGAAAGGCCGCAGAAATACCTCACTAAAAAAATCACAGGCCTAAAGCAGATGCCTTATGCTGACTGCCTTAAAAAACTCCAGCTATACTCTGTCACATATCGTCTACTCTGAGGCAATCTCTGCTTAACATACAAGGCCATGTCAAACTCAGTGCTGTTGGGCATGCTACACTTAAAGAAATTCTAATCCCTCAGAGCCACACGCTCTAGGGATCTAAACGTTATCACAATAAACAAAACATGCTGGAGGGATAGGTTCCTGACCTAGGGACTCCCCATACTTGTCAAGCAGAGCACCTCTTTGGCCCTCTTCAAAAGGAACCTGGATGACTGGATGGGAGAAAGGAAATTCACCCCAGGGATCACGCCAGTTGCCCTGCTAGACAGGGGACCAGGGAAGTAAATAGTGTGGGAAGAAATAACCAGGGAATTGTTAAGGCTAGGCTTGTATAGGTCCTAGGGCCAATAGCCTAGTACCAACCTATGAGCCTAAGGGTCTGTCCTGGTTCTAGTCAGCTTGCCTGCCATAGAATGTTACTCCAATGGAATGTGAGATACCTATATAGCAAGACTGTGCTGAAAAGCTATATCCCAGGCTAACAATACTGGTTCCCCATATGTTTATGTACCACATTACTGTGGTGTTGTCTGTAACTACTTGAAATGGTCCTGAAGACCATAGAGTATTGGCAGAGTTACCAGCATTTACTGCTGTCAACATCGTTTTTACATTTGTGTCTTTTGGTCTGTCCTTTTTGTTCAATGGACCCTCCAATTTTACTCTGACTGGAAATACTCAAGAAAAGATCTAGATATAGATCTGCCTTTTTCCTGTGGAAGAAAAGGTCTTTGGACTGTGGAAACTAGTAGCACCCCAGGAAAACAATCTTGTGGGAAGGAGTCAAACATTTTTGGATGTTTGTCTATACTCCAGTCTGAGAAGGAGATCTCTCTCCCAAGTGAGAGATTCCAGAGACTTTGAAAAAGACTGCAAATATACGCAAGTCATCTAAATAGGTAAAAATGTGAATACTGTGTGCCGTTTGCAGCAGGTTCAAGTGATAGCCATCTGCAGTCTGCAGCAGGTTCCAGTGACAGCCATCTGCAGTCTGCAGCAGGTTCCAGTGACAGCCATCTGCAGTCTGCAGCAGGTTCCAGTGGCAGCCATCTGCAGTAGGTTCCAGTGGCTGCCATCTGCAGTAGGTTCCAGTGGCTGCCATCTGCAGTAGGTTCCAGTGGCTGCCATCTTGCAGTCTGCAGCAGGTTCCAGTGATAGTCATCTGTAGTAGGTTCCAGTGATAGTCATCTGGAGTCTGTCTGCAGTAGGTTCCAGTGATAGGTATCTACAGTCTGCAGTAGGTTCCAGTGATAGCCATCTGCAGTCTGCAGCAGGTTCCAGTGACAGCCATCTGTAATCTGCAGTAGGTTCCAGTGACAGCCATTTGCAGTCTGCAGTAAGCTAACATTGGAGCTACACATCTTGTGAATACCCTTGGAGTGGTGGATAACCCAAAGGGTAATGCAGAGAACTGAAAGTGTTTTCCAGACACAGAAAAGTTTAAGAAGCTTTTAAAATTATGTGATAAGCATCCTTTAAATTTAGGATCACTAAAAAATTAAAGGGGGGAAGAGAAGTAAGTTTGTGAAGGGATAATATTTTGAAGTTTGAAACACTCCTTT